>NC_045485.1:13070836-13280836 GCF_009650955.1 Corvus moneduloides | reverse complement strand
GATGTGGAGGAGGGACTGTGGCAGGCAGGGAGGGAGTGGGGCAGAGGTCCCCCTGCTCGCCCCACACCCTCACTCCCAACACAGCTGACAGAAATCCCCCCATTTACTCTTAATTTTTGTCCTTTCTCTGAGCAGATTCTGTTAAGACTGGGAAGGACTCACAGTCACTGCAATACTTAACTCTTGATCTCAGTACCTTCTACATCAGAAAGCAGGTGCCAGTGTGGGATAGCAATCTCTGTTCTTTCAAGTGGAAGGGGTCCTCAACTTTCCCTAAACCACACAAAGGCCACAGACCACGATTGGGTGGTATCTGAGGGTTGTCCTGAGAAAGGCTCACAATTCGTGGGGGCTGAGAGGAAATTTAAGCAGACACATTCCAGAATAGTGCACGTGTAATATGCACTTCATCATTTTGTGTTTAAGAGGTGCCACAGATTGCATAGAAAGTTATTAAATTATTTTAGGGGGCTTAAAAATACTTTTGATTTGATTTTTTCCATCTCTCCCCATCTGTAAGGCAGGTGTCCAGCACTACAAGCCAACTGAGGGAAAGAAACGTTACTCTCCATAAAATGTTATGAATAGGCTATGATTCTACAAAGTAGAGTTCTGTGCATAAAGGAACATAAAGATGTAATATCAGGTTCTTTCAGAGGTAGAAACATTGCTACTGTCATTTCTTTGTATTACCATCGTGGCTAAGACCCCAAGCCATGGTGCAGGGCTTTGCTGTGCTGGGTGCTGGGTTTAGCCAGCATAAACAAACCCTGGAAAGTGGGGAGTATTTCGTGTCCCTTTTGCAGAATTTCCAAGCCCTTGTAACCTGTTCCTACTGCAGGGAATAGAGCTGGATTTAAACAGCACTGGAAGGCAAGATACATTTCTGTGTTTACAAGCTGTAGAAAAGGATTTTTTTTCTGACAAGCTATGAGGGCTGCACTAAATAGCTGTGGAGTAAGTGCAGATGAAGTGGGACATGAAATTACAAGTTTTTGCTGAATTGCACAGGTGTATCTCTAATCAGGTATGTGTGTACATCTCTTTCTTTCTATATATTGCTAGAGTTACAAGGTTTTCTGTTTTCTTTCAAGTGGTAATAGAGATATTTCTACATTTGAACATTAAGAATTTTTTAGCTGTATTAGTATTAAAGCATTGGTATATTGCCTACTGACTTAAAGTATTTTATTTTTATGACTATTTTTTCTTACATGAGCAATATCTTAGTGTTTAATTAAAGGAAATTCTATGATTCGAGGTTTTTTTATTGGTCTCAAATGCTGGGCATACACTGGGGACAGGATTGGGTCTGTAATCTTTATTTGAAACAGGGTCTGTACACCTGGAAAGCATGCAGGATGTCAACTTTCTGTGGCCTAATTAAGTGTACTGTGGTGCAAGACTTGGCAAGGAACAAACATTTGTAGGAAGTTTGTACTGTGAGAATGCTTCATACTCTGCATGAAGAAGAAAAACTTGGCCTGTATCACTAGAATTTGCTCTTCTGAAGACTTGATTATTGAGATGCTAATAAATGAGAATTAATGGTAGTCTGACAGTCAGAGATGGTACTTTTAAGTCTACAGGTTGATGAATTTTATACCAGTGAAAGAAAAGGTCAGCTTGCAAGAGATGGGTAATAAACATTTTGTACATTGAGTTCCGTGTATCTGAATTCTCTCTATAAAATAAAATATATTTGCACATTTAAACAAAGAATTAACTGTTAAAAGTGGGTATTAACACTGGAGCTGAAGAAAAGCATTTCTAGTTACTTCAATCCTACTGTGAAAACAAGCAAAAGATTTCCTACAGCATGTGCTCCTGCCTCACTCAGGGTCTGTTGCTTTCCTCTCTTTCTGTTGCTACAGGGGCATCTAAACCATGGCTTATGCTGTTCCTGTCATCTTAAAAAACCCCTGTGGATTACTCAAAGAAAAATCACTTCATGGATGTTTATAATGTATATGCTGCATATTTTGTGCTGAGGAAAGCTGGTCACTCACCTGTGGTTCTGTCTGGCTATTGCTATCCTGAGTTTCATTCCATTAGTGACTCTGCCTGCTTTACGGGAGGATCACTCAATTAACAGAATCCATAGTGATCCCTTCTCCCATGTGCACTTGTTTGGGGATGCAAAACAAACAGAAGGGAACTGCAGCAGTTTCTGCTGTCTGGATAAGAAGGGGACAAACTCAGAGTGAAGGGACAAACAATCTGTAGGGTTTATGGGCAAAGTGCTTGTGCTGTGCAGTGGACTGAGCTGTTGTGTTGGTTAGAAGTGGCAACATCTCCAGGATCCAGGACAGTTGTTCATTGTCCATTCCGGAGAGCTGCCCTCAGCACTGCCATCCTAAAAATGGGAATACATGTCCATAAACCCCCAGATATCCAGCTCTGGGGAGCATTCCTCTCCTTACTGTGGCCCAGCATTAACTAGCAGTCTTTCTCATGTGTGGCCTCTCACTTTTATTGGTCATTGTTTAATTAAACTCTTATTTTGGGTCTCCTGCTGTCAGTGTGGCCAGTCTCATAGTGACATCTGTGACACTAAGCCATGTTAAGGCTTACATACATAAAATACATGTTTCAATGCTGCTCCAGTACGGTTTTAACAATCAAAAGGACATTGGAATTAAATGGAGAGCAGTTGATATTATCGATTTCTAAAAAAATATCTAGTGATGATCCCAATTCACTTTTTACTATTTTCATTAAGCACTCGAAATTAAAGCGGTTTCAAATTCCATTGTAAAAGCTTATTAGAATTTCTCTTAATTGTGAGAGAAGTAAAGCAGTGCATATGTGAAAATTATTAAAGCAGCAGTGATATATTTCAAAAGTTTTAAAAACCACTGTTGAGGAGGCAAAGAGCTATTACTGTGGTTGCTTGTAGGTCTTGATCTTTGTTCACTAGAGTCAAGAGGAATGTTTTCACTGATTATAATAGTGCTACAGTGATAAATATGGCTGGTTATGGGAGAAGAGTTGAATTTCAGAGAGGGAAGTTTCACCTGACGTTGTTTCAGGAATTTCCCTTCTAATCAGCGCAACTTTTTTTTTTTTCCAGCCATCTTTTCACAGCTTATGCATGATGAGAAACACTTCTGGAAATGAGGTTAGGAAACAGAGCAGCTTTGAGTGGATTCAAGGCTCACATATGAAAAACAACCTCCCTTTACAATATGAACTATTTTAGACTTGAAACACTGATGTGTTTCTACATTTAAGCGTAAGTTATGATTTATCTCCCCACTCATCTTCAGTTTGTCACACATACAGTGATCTTAAGAGATGCAAAAATACTTTTATATAAATGGTGTCTAAAGATTTTACTTTCTTCATCCTTACTGCTCTATGCTTCAGTGAAATATATTGATGTCTAAATATTTGGCTTTCGTCATCTTTATTGCTATATGATTCACAGCAATAAATTGTTGCCTAAACACATACTTATGTACATAATTGAATCAGGTCTACTCTGTGGCTTGGCTTTTGAAGTAGTGCCAGTGTTTTCCATGGGACTGTGTGGAAGGCCAGGCATTACGTGATATGAACAACACCCAGGGAAAGTATTAATATACATAACTGTATCAAAGGGGTAAATTCATATTTTTCAAATAAACCTGAACACACTTCATTTAATCTAGAAGGTTATTGGAATTATATTTTACAATTTTGTCTTTAGCTTTTTAAAAATCTGAAATGCTTCAGATCAGTGTTAATGCATTAGTACCATGTAGCTCTTGGAACCTCATATGAGAGATGGGCAGAATTTTCCTGCTCTACAAAGCTGCTGGTACTGAGCCTGCAAACATTTAGACACTTGCATTTCTTGTAGATCTCTATTGGAAGTGCTCATTCATCTAAAGCATGTAAATAACATCAGGGTCTTATCTACAAGCTTGGGGCCTTAGTTGTTTATATTGCTCTATTTAGAAGAATGACATTAAGTATACTTGAGATAAAATTTTACCAGAATGCATTGTATAGTTGTATTAAATCCTGGGTGAGGTTTAGGTTGTGACCTCCAAGCAGGCCTAGGCATGTTACCTGTCATCTTTCTCATGCACACAGTCTGTCATAGACAGAACTCTCCTTTTCAGATCAATCATATTTTAGAACTCGCAATTGATGTATCAGTCACAGCATAAAATGCTATCCTTCCTGTAGACCAACTGTTTACCAGAGTATAACACAAACTCTCCTCCTGTGTCTCATTTCATCACACTGTTCCACGTAGCGATGTTTCAATGTGAAATGAAGTTTTTTCATGCTGTGCTTCTGAGTAGAAAAAAGACAGAAGTACATGTATGATAAATGGCAAAGGTTCCAAGAGAAACCTTGCAAAACAATACAATTTGGAAGCATTACATTTGCTTAAATAATTTAGTACATAAATGGATCTGTTAAAGTTTTATAACCAAATACTGTTTATGTGGCTTTGGGTAGAAAATCAGTTATATTTCTACTGAATCACTTAATCTTGTATCTTATTTAGAAATTAGGAAATATAACTAACATGAGACATATCATTGTAAAGTACATTTGAAATCAGTAACATTAGAGAAGTATACTTTTAATTAACTTCATACACTTAAATTTCCCATTAAAAAATAAATGTTTTAAATTTCTCTGACATTGAGTTAATTTTCTGCTGGTTTTACAGCAGAAGAAACTGCACAGTGTAAGCAGATAAACTATTTGATCCAATACACTATGATTGATATTTAGATCTGGTATTTGGATACTAAAAAATGAGCTGAGTTCCATGGGATACTTGTGTTTGGACTTTATGCATAAGGTAGTTTTAAAAATTATCAACCATTACTCTTGCTGTTATTAGGACTGGTGCATTCTGAAAATCAAGACCAATACTATTTGATCTCAGAAGAGAGATCATTTGCTGGGATATCCAAAATTAGGCACCATTTAAAAATATTAGTATGTCTGTTGTTATGTGATGGGATGCCTTTCCCCCTGGAGTGCTGAAATAATGGAGAGTTCAACATTTGATAGCAAACCAAAGCCAAGCCTCTGTCAAGAGTCTTTAATGAAAAATTATGTCCAGGGTCAAATATGAGCTGGGAAGCTTAACTCCACTTTCAAAGAATGTGTAAGTGCAATTTGTGTCTTTGGAAATGTCCCCATGTCTAGACTGTATAAACATTAAGTGCAGGTACATAAATCCTTAATACAAGCACATACTCAAGCATTTCCAAGGTGAAGAACAGACTGACAGAAAAAAACCCCTGTTGATAGTGAGGCTCTGAAGTGATTTTTATTTATTTTTTTTCTTATCTGGCTTGCTTTTTCAGTGAGGCATTTTTTAGCCTGTTGAAACTTTCATAATAATAAATGCTGATCCCACCATTCCTGTTTGAGTATGAGAATTGTGGTCCCCTACTTCTCTAACAGAACCCTCTTCCTAGATATGTATCCTGCCCCACTATCCTTCCACTCAGAATTTGGGATTTATGAAAATATTTACCTTGCAGGTATTGTCAACAGCTGACCAACAAGCAAAACAATTTTTTTCAGCCATGAAGCTCTGTAGCTGCTAGTTCTTGTGTGGAATATCTCATTTTTTTTGTCTCTGAGTATGCTATTTATGGTGGGAAATCTTTTGATAGGGATGTATTTTAAGGCTCTCATGTAACAACTGAGGGGTTCTAAATTCTTAACTGGGAATTTTTTATAGCTCTCAATTAAGCTTTTAAAATAAAAAGCACAGGATATTGCACTAAATGCTGGAGGAACTCAATGCTGTCATGAATTTTCTTAATTAAAAATCTTTTAATGTTTTCCTTTTTTTAAAGCAGTAATTTATCGTAGCTAAGTAACAGCAATGAAATACAATCTTTTGGTGACATCAAAGTTGTGAAATAGTGTGAAATGCAAAAAATCTTTAGTAAAAAATATCTACTTTTATTTGAGATGGTTTATAGCTTTTCCATGGTAATAGTCAGTTCAGCTTAGTATTATGGAAAGATCCAAGAAATACATAACTGTTTTCAAAAATTATTTAAACAATACATACTTCTAAGGAGAAAAAAATTATGGGTTGAAATTTCAATAAGGAAAAGAAAGGGTTTTTCACGTTGGGGACCTAATTTCTCATGTAATTTTGGTTTAAATACGTGGAAAGGAAACCAGTAGAAAATATTCTGAAGTCTGCAGAAGCTGTATGTACAACCCCCCATTTTGGTGATACAAAATCAAAGGAAATTTTCAAATGTCTAATTTCTTGTGATGCAGCATTTATACAGAACTGTGAGTACAGCCCTAAAAATTGCACTGAGATGGCATTTAAATCTAAAGCTTCTATTGTAAAGGTTGATTTATTAAATAACTATTTTTTCTGACACCAGGTGATAAACACTGATGTATTAACAATGTAATTTAATATATTTATGGTATTTACCAGAGATCAGCATTGTTGGCATTTTATTAACTAGGCCTTAATATTAACTAAATTACTTGTGGACCCCATGTGAGAACATCTGAAGTAGTGCATGATCTGTCACATATAGAAGAAAAAAAGACAATGTCTGTTTTGCTCACTAGAAAACCTGAAAATCATGAATAGCCATTTATACTCAGAATTCAGTATTTCACAAATTCTTCCTGTGTAGGAACAAGATGACCATGCCAAAACAGGAGTGGAAGTTAAATGGAATTAAAGCATTACGTTATTAATCATGCTGTTCAGAGTCCAGGCAGGGAATATCAGCATCTTAAAACTTGAAGTGGATTTTTCAAAGCTATGCATGCAACCTGATATAACATATACACAACCCAATAGATGTACACGGGTTTGCACTCCTTTTTGTTTTTTCCAGATTTTTTACAGAACTATTGGACTCAGAAAAAAATGTTCCATAATTAGACTTTCAGATATTGCACTCTTTGCCTAACATTTTTTTAATTCCAGATGTTTTTCCATCTGGATGATATTTGAAACCCAAAGATGTGCCCACCAGTACATATGTGACTACAAATGCATAATATTTACTTGGCATGATACTTTTATTTATTCACCATCAGCAACTTCCTACATACCCATCATAAACTGAAAATAAGACTGGATTAGCATGCAATCTGTTTTCATTTCTTTTATTCTATCAAAGAAAATCCAGATCTAGGCAGAAAACACACTGTGACAGCATCAACTAAAGCTCAAAGATTCTGTTATTTGATTTTGATATATGCTTTGAGCCATCAGAATTTTATGTGTTAAAGGTCTCCAAAAATTTTCAGGGTACGTTGAATGATGCAGAAACCTGAGTTGAAACACCAGATCACTAATATTAGTTGGCTAAGATTAGAGACAAAGATGATATGGTTGAAAAGCAGAGGAAGCACTGAGTTGAAAGAGCAAAAATTGTGTGGTGGTCCTCACTTTACTGGAGTGCATCCTTCTGAGTGTTAGATTTACAGACTGATCTTCTTGGATCCTCATCTGCTTTTATTTACTCTGATAATAGCAAACCCCAAGAACATTATATCAATCTGCTCCTGGCAAAAAGTTTCTCTCAACTGCTACTCTTGCCATGTATATTTATGATTTTTGTCACCAAGAGTGAAGGTTATTGTGGGCTGTGTGTTTGAAGGTTTTATTTTGAAGACTTCAGAGGAAAGTGCAGAATGCACTCACCTACTGAGACTGGTCTGTCCTGCAGAGCACAGATTTCATATATGCTTTCTGTGCCCCTCATTCAACTCAGCTTGAAGGAAGATTTCCCTCCATTCCATTGTCTCTAGAGTAAACTGATTTGGAATTAGTCACTCACATAGATCAGGTCCTCTTCACATATTAATCAATTGCAATTAGCCATCATGTATAAACAGGTTCTCCAGTTAACAGGGTGGAACTAAACTAGCACTTTTCCATGGAGTCTCTTCCCAAGAAACAGCACTTTCTAAGGAAGTGTAAATTGGTGGGATAATCCCACTGTAAACTGTGCCGAGGATCTGGTGAAAACCACTATATATCCATTGGTGTCTTTAGCACACAGCTGACCTGGCCTGAATTTCTTGTATACTGTGAAGGAGATAAAGTGGACTCAGTCATGACTGCCAGTGAGAGGGGAGTTTTTTGCATGGACAGGAAAAGTGGTGTGTCTAAGTATCCTACACCAAAGGCTGCTTAGGGCGAGTCCTTCTGGTACTTGAACATTTCAGGAAACTTTGATTCTCTTTAGGTTCATGCTATTGCCTTCAGCAGAATCCAGACTTATCCCTAGGCATTAAACACTCCACAGCATTTTAGTCAGTTTAAAAACAATACATACATGCCTCTGGTTCAGGCATGAAGTAATTTACACTGAATTAAACCACAAACTGCGAATATTCACTAAATATAAGTAGACAAAAGAAGCCTACATATTGCATTGCAATATTATATGTGTGCAGAAAAAAAGTTATAGCCCAGACTAACAGGATCATCAGACAGAAGTTCTTATCGACAAAATAAAGAAGATTATAAATTATTCCCTTTAGCTTGAAATTTCCCTAGAAATATGTCACCAGTAGCAGCAAAAATGCAATGCAGAGATTACAGTCACTAACAACTTCATGAAACATTGTATTAAATTAGAGAAGAGAACACAATAAAAACATTAAGCAATTAGTTCTAAAATTCTTGAAAGAGTCAACACCAGGCTTCAAATCCCCAGGTCTCTACAAAATCAAAGAAAATGGCAAGGGTCTTACTGAGAGTTGATCTCTTTCTGAGATGGTAGTGATAGAATGAAACTTTGATGTTTTATATACTTAAAGACATAGATTAAAATATTTTAATGAAGGTAAAAATTAACTATGAAGGGGCCAACCTTAATAAAAATAGTGCAGTATACATTTCTGTGCTTTACTTGCTTACCAATGCATGCTTATTTTAAATTGGAACTGAGTATCCCAGGATCTGAAGTGAATGAACACACAATTATATTTTATTTTAATTTGGTCTTGTTGATCCTTTAGGCTCTTTTAAAATCACAATAACATAGATTAAAAAAAAAAAATCTAAGGTCTTGACCTTTTATGCATCTATGAAATACATGTAGAGTTCATAGCTGGGAACATGATCATTTTGGTTGATATAAATTGAAGCTGACAAGGGGACAGGCTCTAAGGGAGCAAAACCCACTCTTCTGTGAAAACCAAGACCAATAAGAATATTTCTGTATTAAAAATGACATATTTTTATAAATATCGATTGACCATGGCCCTCAAACCATACAAACCAAACCTGAGTAAATGGTCTAAAAATTGTAAGACTAATTAGTTCATCACCTTTGCAAATTAGCAAAAATATAAGAATTCTTACACATGAAGTTAAGCACCTCATTTTAGAACCCTAGAGCGGATGCTGACCAGTAGCACTGGTTGTTCACATGGAAGAGTATATGGTCATTAAAAACCATAGCCTGAATCTTCAGAAAAGAAAAAAATTTCAAATCACTCAGAGGCAACTGAAATCACTAAAGCAATACTCAAGGCGAGAAAAAAAAAAAAGAGTAATTTTTGCTTTTCAAAGAATCAAACTTCCTTTTCTTAAATTCCTTACTGCAACAAAATGAACAGATCTGCTAATGACTAGTCAGGAGGGGTGGTGGGGTGCCTTTCCAGTGCAGCATGTGAGACCTGTGCTTGCAACTCATTCCCAAGGTTCATTTTCTCTCAGAGGTAGAGGTCAAATTCATTGAATCTGGGGGTTGCCTTGCTCCAGGCCCTTACTCCATTCTGGGTCCTCTTGGCCACCCCTGTGTGGAGCAAGACATCTCCCCAAGGGTGCCCTCTCTGTGGAAGAATGCACAGGTCTGTAAACTCTTTGGGGCAGGAACTCAAGGAGCTTTTACTTGTGTAGTGGTTTCCATACCCAGCAGTAACAGCCATAGCCTCATAAAATGCAGCACTGGAGATGGTCAAGGAAATAGTCGCAGCACGACAGAGAGAGATTACAACTTCATTTTCGGTCCCATCCAAAATTAACATGAAATGATATTGCCAAGCAAAACAGCCTCAGCACTTAATTTGGGGCATTAGTGATGCCATTATAAAATATGAGCTGCTGATTCTCACCCTGCCTCAGAAGCTTTTTATGCTTCTCAGATCAGCTTGCTTGGTGAATTAATCAGATGAAAAAGGCTCAGTTCGCCTGCACGAGAAACTGAAAGGATTGTCTGATGGCTTATGAAGCTATGTGATTTGTTTCATGGTGTGGAGACACTGAAAGAGAATTTTTATTAAAAAAAGAGGTCTTGGAACACAGTCCTGCATGTGGTCAGCTCAGTGGGGTATTATTTGAAGCAGAATGCGAACAAGTAGAATTGAAATGGAGGGATCTTTGAAGAGTAATGAAAAAGGGGATTCAGTTGCCAATAGAACAACTGTTTGGGATACTGAAGGGAGATTCCTCAATCATTTAAAATCATCCTGCTCAAGAAATTTATTGTATTTTTTTTCTTAGGGAATGAGGGGAATAAAAGGTAGATGAACTCTTCAACAACCTAAAGCAAATTTCACAACTTCCTGGAGAATTTGTATGTGGTCATAATTTTCTCACAGCAACTGTCTTCAGGAGCAATTTCTTCCTTCTTTGACTGTTTATACTTTACCAATCCTGGTTTCATGTCTGCTGCAGGCCTTTACTGTGTTCTCTGATTTCCAGAGAAGGGATAGGGATGTCGTGGCACAATGCCTAAAGTAATGAATGTTGCTTAAAAAATATGCCTTAAACTACACAAATTACAAAAGATAACCCTTTCCCTCTTGGCTCAAGAGTAGGAGAGAAGGCCCTGCAAGGTATTAAAACTAGAGGGGATACAACTTTTCTTCTCAAAATCTTTGTAGTTTTAAGATTAAGTCTCAGCACCTTGAGGAACCTCCTGTTCCCTCATGTGGGCTCTGTTTGCTTCTTACTATCCCTTTTTTCTCTGTCTTTTGAGAGAGGGAGTTGAACTCCCTCGCATCACGCCTGGGTTAGATACTCAAACTAAACTGTCACACTGATTAATGGCAATACTTAGTGGACAGAAAAATTGTCTTGTTACTTGTACAAATATACATGCAAAAAATTTTAATTTCTACATGTGTTTTCTAGATACACATTAATTATATACATATGTATAAATTTACATTTAAGTGATATAAATTTAAATTCTGGACATTATTCAGAAATAAATATGGTCATATAAAGATGAAAATATTTTGGTATGTAGGAAAGACACAGCTTTCTTGACTTCTCAGAATTTTTCTTATACTGGGTTGGTAAAAAAGCTGAAATTCTTATTGAAAAAAAAGCAACAATTCTTATTGAGCAATCCAGGAAAAAAAGCAGAGTACACAGGTTTCTGTAGATGGTTTGGAAATATTTTATTTTGGTTTTGACTTTCTTCAGTCTACTTCTAAAGTTTTAAAATGTAAAATTGCTTGGAATTTGTTTCTTTTCTCTTCCTATTTTGCCCAATTTCCTAATTGGAAATATCAGAAAAGAACTTTTTTGACATCTATGCTAAAATGGTTTGGGATAAAAGATATATGCTCCCATTTCACAAGCAGTTTTGGCTACTAAAAATAACAGTTCTCTGGAAAAAAAACCCCAAGCAGGTCCCCCTCCAGCCCCAGCAAGGGTATTCTGAGGCATCTCCTATTAGCCCATTGGAGATTTTCACAGAATTGCCTCCAAATCACCAAAACAACAGATTACTGAGAAGCTGTGGAATTGTACCTGAGTCTGTCCTTCACTTAGAACATACTCAAAGAAATGAAAGGGCTCCCTTCTCAGACTACACTGATAATTATTTTAAATGCATGAAGAGAGAGGAGAATTGAAGTTTGGATGACAGGTTACTACATCGGTCCTGACCTGTCATCTTTCTTCTAGACATCTTTGAGAGCTTTAGCTTTATTTCTTTTCTGGATTACACCATGGCAATATGATACCTCTGCAAGTCAGGCTCCTCTGGAGATGCGTGGTCAGTAATTAACAATGCATAACAATGCACAGTAATTTACTGTGAGACAAAGTTAAGAAGAGCACCTCATTCAATTAAAACTTGGCAGGGCAATGCAATTATCCACTCTGGAATTTTGCCAGAATGCAGTAGTCTGTACCTTATCACCTGAAAAAAAGTGATGTGGGATGTATAATCACTATAAACCTCTATAAACTCTTGGGTTTTAATTAATTTTTGAAAGCCAAATTTGGAAGGTAGTGAAACCACATTGCTCACATGGCTCTAGTTAAAACCAATTTATTTTTCGCAACCTCACCAATAATTTCAGAGAATGTTGCCCTTAGATAAAATTAATTCAAAACCACTGTCCAAAAGTTAATCCAAATCTACTGTCTGCTTGTCTAATTGTATACCTGTTGACTCAGGTGCAATTTGTGTCTTTGGAAATGTCCCCATGTCTAGACTGTATAAACATTAAGTGCAGGTACATAAATCCTTAAAACAAGCACATACTCAAGCATTTCCAAGGTGAAGAACAGACTGACAGAAAAAAACTCCTGTTGATAGTGAGGCTCTGAAGGGATTTTTATTTATTTTTTTTCTTATCTGGCTTGATATGAGGCTATTTCCATGAACAGGTTTTGCCAGGATGTCATATTACTTCATTTTATACTCGTGCTCCTCTTTCTGATCAGGAAAAATCCCACTGAAACGAGCAGGAATTCACCTGAGTAAAGACTCTAGTCTTTATGGGATCCCTGATAAAAACTGATCACCCAAGTGATACACTCAGCCCATATTTGCAAATGATTTCTGTCTTCCCCCCATTTTTGGGAAATTCATTTGGGAACATTGATTGTCAAGAATTTTAACTTTTGTACCTGCTGCTGCTGCCTGTGAATTACCCTTTGACTTTGTTTAGTGTTGAGAGAGTAATAGCTTTATCTCTTTCCTGGAAGCAGCTGCCTTAGGGGTTGAAGTCCACCTATATTCTACCTTAAGCAACAGTTGAGTTTCACATGTCTACTTTATCCTTAGCAAAAGTTTTTTGGGTAAAATTTCAAATCAGGGAACAATCTGTGCATAACTCTTATGATTTCTTGATGAAATATATGTTCTGCTCTCTGACTTAGTACTTTGAAACACCTGATCACAAAAAAGAGAAAACCTGACTTTAAATAAATGTTTATTAACATGGCCTGGTGAAACACAAATCTACCCAGGGAAGGGAATTATGCGTCTAATGCTTGTGATTGTTTCTGCAGGTTGAAAGCTAGAATTCATGGTATCTAGCTATTGTCTAGACTAAAAACTCTTTAGCTAAACGTGCAAACCTAAATAACTATGAAATATAAATTTTAAGATAACAAATGGAAGTTCCAGTGTAAGATCGAAAGTGGTGTCCTTAGGTTGGCCTGCCTGATATGTCACAAGAGTATATGTTTGGAGAATGGGGTTAGAGGGTGAAGAAGAAGTTAAGGGAGCAGACAGAAGAGGAAGCTGAAATACATTCAAGAGAGATTTTAGTGTAAGTGCAACCATGAGAAAACTCGACTCAAAGGATGGTCAGAGAGCTGCTGAGTTTATGTAGGTCTAATATAAAATTTGCTTTATCCATCTGAATATGGGCTTTAATCCTTCCCTCTGTGGGATGCAAGCTGGGTAGTGAGCAGATTTTTGAGGCCAGGATGTGACCTCTAATATTTCTTACTGGCAGCAGTGAGGGTCAGAACCTGTGTAGAACATCCCAGAAAAACATGTTATTTCAAAGGAACTGATGCTATTACAGCTTTTAGCTAGTAGCCAAAAGAAAAATGAGTGCCACTTCCAGAAATTACTGACTTACTTTTGTATGGTTCTTCTAATGGTCAGTGGGTGCTCTCAGGGTCTAGAAGGACCAACAGTGATTCGCCCGTTTCTCATCTGTAAAGGATAAGACCTACAGTGGAAGTAACTTTACTCAGAAGACCTTTATTGCCTTCTCTCCTTCAGTATAGACAGAAAAAGAGTATCTAGGTTAGAGATGACAGAATTATGTGGAAATCATTGGAATTGTACTAGCTATGGCAAATTGTATACTGCAGTCTTAAACTTCTTGTAGAACATATGCTGTCATAAGAGAGGAAATGGCAGTTATTAATAATAATGGAAGGGAATAGCAGCCCCAAATTTTTGGAAAGTATAAATTAATAGTTAATTTATATTGCTTTATACCAGCTAAATATACCAGTTCTTGATAACAAGCATGGGTGGAGGATCTGCATTTTTTTAACTGACTCAAAAAAAGAATAAAAGACCAGAATTTCCCTCTAAGAAACTACAAAGAAAAAATTATCTATGACCTTCCAGAGGATGCTGGGTAACTCGATCAATGAGAGAATAAGAAGAAATGGGTTATGACCTCAGCAAAGGAAATGAGCCATGGTGGAATCTTTCTCTAATGCTCACTAATACTCAGGGAGTTCGAGAAACCTGATATCAAAACAGATGAAAGTTTTGATGCTATGGAAAGATACAGGGAACATTTTATGCCACAGAAGAAGCAGAAAACCAGTTTTAGCAGGCAGAGTTGATGATTCCACACAGTTCTATTTTGCATTTATGTCCAGATCTGCCTTTGAATCAGATCTCAACTTATCATATCACCCTAAATCCCTCGGGAAAATGTACCTTATTTATCTCTTTATTTCTTGGAGACCTTCCATTCTGTGAGGATAGTTGTTTATCAGCAGCCAGATAGGGTGCTGGAAAAAAAAATGGAGCTAGATAATGGAGAACTGTATCAAAAAAGTGTATTACACACATGGTTTCTGCCAAAATTTTCTGAAATCTTGAAAAAATCCTGCACATAATTCATAACAGCTTTGTCTTGTAAACTGGCCCTTCCTCTGCAGATGACAGTTAGTTTCATTAATCTTGTCAATATTTACGGCCAGTATTTTAAAATAAATTAATGTTCTAGAGTGCTTTCTTCCACAAGTTTTACATCAACAGATTTTCTTTCAGTAGGATTCCTCTTTCCACTCTTTAGTTTTAATAAACTATTTTAAAGAAGGGAGAAGAGGAGAAGCTCAGTCTTAACTTTGCCATGGCTTCTCCAAGCTAAGAAATACCCTCTTCTTTACCATCTTTCTTTCAAATAAAGAGGTATGAAAGGCAAGTCATTAAAACCTTTTTCCTTCACTTTCCTCTGAACTAACTAAATTAGGAGAGGAATGGTGAGAAATTGAAATAATTGTCTTAAAGATTTTAAATTTCATTTGTTTCCTTTCCCAAGAACTTATACACTTTCATTCAAATTCAGTGTCCAGGCAGTGCCTGCTTTACAGTTTGCAATAACACATAAAACTGTTTGTTTGACATCTTGATCACAAACAGTGGCTACCTGTGCACAAGGTAGCAATCAGTTAGAAACCCAGTGACAAAGCAGTGCCATCACATTTTGTGGTCAGGGGCATTAAAAAGCAGCATTTCATTTATTTTCTTCCTATGTGGCTTTTGTTAGATAAAATTACTGATTCAACTAGAGCCTGTGTAGTTAAGAGCCAAATAGTGGAGCTAACTCACAGGAGGTGTAGGTCATGCTGAGGGTGAATGGACAAATAGGAGATAATCTGAGCTTCAGGAACAGTAAATTATTCCCTTTCCACACTATCTGTGGCGACCCAGGACAGGTCTAGCAGCTGATGATGTAAGTTTCTCCCAAAAGGAAATTTTTCCGTGCACTGTTGAAGTTGAGAGCCTCTGGCCATGCTTTAAGCCTGTAAAATGAAATGGAAGAGCTCATCCATAAAGGGGAGGGCGCTGCACGGTTTTGATTCTCTCACTCTTATAGCAGCAAAGTGGAACCATATTAACTCTGCTGTCTGGGTCTTCGACGCCTATAAAGACTTGTGTGTCAGGATTTGTTGCACAGTGTGAAAACCAAACATTAAACCAGCATACTTGTTTGTCAGTGAGCTGATATTAATTAAACTTCTTCAATTTACAGTAATAAAATAAAATAAATTTTTCCAAGTGCCAGAGTTTTAAACACAGTCTAGCATCTGAAAAACATCTTGTTTGTTTTGGACTCACACATCCCCACCACAGAGCTGGAATTTTGCTAACAGCTCCTGATATGTAAGCCAGAAGGGAGTGAAACTCACTCTGCCTTCACTGCTTTGCCTTTTTCTAATGCTAGCAAATTATTAAGGACATAAAGGTATGTGTGTCAGCAAGTCAAGTGACTTTAAACCCCCACCTGGGGCTGATGAACATAAAGATGCCGTATTTCACGGTCTTCTTCCTGATCAGAACCATTGTTTCAGGCGAAGTTTGTATTTTATGTAACATTTAATATCTTGGTAGTTGCCAACTGCAATGGGGTGAAACATTGTATACCAACTGTCAGCCTCATGCGAACATTTAAAAAAACAGATGCTAAATCTTTGAAGTCATTGTTAAGTTTAATGGCTTCAGAAAATCATTACTCAAATCCATTCCCTAAGGTCTTTTTGTCAAGTTCCAGAGGACCTAAACTTGAAACAAAACTAAACAGCCCTCCAAGAATTTATCTGGCAATTAAGCAGATTTTTGCTGAAGTTTTTTTCTGTGGAATTAGAATCTGATAATTCGTAGGAACTGAATTGCTAAACCCTATCAGGGTATTCTGAACACTCATGGAATGGTCTCCAGGTTGCCTGCTGGTCACACATACTGCATAAAATGCCAGTTGCCATGTTTAGCATTTTGTGGGCACTTCCTGTAGATTGTAGCAAAAGCACAATGTGGTAGCACGCAGCTAAAAACTATGTTGTGGCCTTAGTCTGGCTAATGCTGAAGCTGCAGTGCCAGCAGAACAAAAAAAAAAAAAAGTAAAGGTAGTCTGAAATGATTGATCAGTGGCTAGTAATGGCATTTTCATCAATATCCAGCTGATTTTCCTGTAGCTCTTTCTTACATATTTATACTATTCACAGTCTGGCAAAAATTTACAAAAAAGTATCCAAGTGATAGTTTCACAGCAGGTGCTGGATCAAACAGGTCTTGTTCTGTGCCCCCTTGGGAGGCCTACATGGATCACAGGAATCCTGATACTGCCCTTCAGATGACCTGTGGTAAAACTGCGGAAGATATGCTCAGTTTCTTCCAAAGAATAAACAAAGTGTACGTGAAATATTTGTATTAGTATGAATAGGGGGGTTATTTTTCTATATATACTGCTTGCCCATGTAGTTGATTGAAAATGGTGTGAAGTAAATCTTGCCTAATAGATACTTATATAAGAATTTTATTTAAATGTCCAGCAGTGTAAATGTCAACATTTATACTTTGATCATTCTATGAATATACTGGTTTCAACTGGATAGTGAGGGAAGAAAATTTCAAGAGTCTATGTGGGCTTTACGAGGAAAAATACATAGCAGGCTTATAAAACACTGTTTGAGAAAGTCTTACTAAGCTTCTAAGGCCAACACTGAAAAGTATTCTGTAGATTTTGGATCTCATCCACTGCTCTTAGCTTCAAGCTGCAAGTTAGAAATCAAGAGAGGCTTTTTGTAACGCATTCATGTCACGTTTAGGCAATACCAAATTATTTCTCATCAGAGCTAAGATTTATTGCAGCTGGATTATGATCTTTTGATTGTGCAAACAATGAGATTGAGGTGGCTGTCCTTTCCAGAGTCATTAAAATCTTTGTCATGGGTTACAAGAATCAGAAATCTGGAGGTGGACTGAGGAAAAACACAGATGAATATTCAACATGCAGCAGACTGCACAGAGCAAACTGGAGCACAGTTCACAGAAGAGAACTGTCTGAGCAGAATGCCTGAGCCTTGCAAGAAACAGTGTTGGAAAATTGTAAAATGCATCATTAATCTATTTTCATGACAAAAAAAGGGTAAAAAAATATTAGAAATACTGCTGCAGTGAGCCATTGTTATTAAAATGCTAAGTATGCTGCCACACATGCACTTCTGCAGTATTTTTTGTTTGCTCCAAATCGAAGTGTAGCCATTCCAGTTTTGAGTAAAGGTGGTGCAAGGTATCATATGAAGTCCTGATTTTCCTCCCCCAAAGCTGGCACCATTTCTGGCACAGTCTGAGGGGCCCACAGGTACTGTAAAACAACTGCACCATATTACCAACAGCACAGAACAAGTTTTCACTCAGAAATGCAACAAAATTAATCAGACTCCCTTAATTTATCCTGATTAAGCTCAGACACCTCATCTAGGTAATTAAATCAGTCTCCTTTGCTCTGCAGTTAGACTTGCCCTGTGGAACTCTGTACCCCCTTACATCAGCTATGAAGTGAGGAGCTGCAGGTGTGCTCCTAACTGAGGTGTGGTGAGCCTAAGTCAGGCCCAGCAGAAACATGAGGACTGGACTGACTTACAACCAAAACCAACTGAAGTGTTGCAGACAAACACAAAATTCCTGGTGCTCTTTCTCCTACCCCAAATCCCATTTGCTTTCCAGGGCTCCTGCAGTGCCTGGAAAAGGGCAGATGGATATCTGTTAAACCAAATTTGCCTTTATTTCATATGCAGACATAGTTCTGTTTGTTTATATTTTTAAAATGATGATTTAACTAAGCTTTAAAAAAAACCCCCAAACCCTCCAAAAATGTCAGTGTCACCTTTTCCAAGCAAAGGCAAGGTAGAGCTGAGCCTGCATGCTGACACTGGAGTTAGCTGAGTTAGCTGCACAATTCCCTATGTTACATGAGTAGTTCATACACAACATATGATGCTGATCTGAAATCAGGCTTGGTGTGCTGGCTGTTAACGGTATTATTTCCACATGGAAAAGTATAATTTTTTTTTTTTCTGTTGTATCCAGCAAATTTCTCTTTCCTTTGAGGCACAGTATATTTTCTTCTCCCCTCCCCCCTCAAGTTTTATTTATCACGCACATTTTTAATGAATGGGAAATAAGAAGGGAAAAGCCAGTCTTTCTCATTGTCCAGTTTTCTGTGAGTCTAAAACAGATATAACACAAATATATAACACAAAGAAAACAATCAGAAAGAAATAACTTTTTTTTATTTAATGGATTAAATTTATTTGCCTGACAACTTATTGTGACTGATCGGTGTGTTAATTATTCAGATTTATTAGTTTTACTGAGATTCGGCACTGGATTTTCTTGGCTGTTCTCCACAGAACACATATGACTTAGTGTCTGCATTTGCACTTTTGAGACTCCACTGTTGCTGTTACAAGGTAAATTGAGACCTTTTAAGGATGCTCAAACTTAAATCAACTCCTAGTATTAAGCAGAGATTAGAAATGCAGCCCAATTGCCTTGACTATTTAAAAAAAAAATAATGCAATTCCCAAGATGAACACCTTCACTCTGTCAAAGTTTTCTTGACAGTAAACAACAACTTAAGAAATTATCCCCTGTCTTGTTATGGAGAAAAATAATATTTCTTTTGAACCTACCACTTTCTGATCATCTTGTCTGTAGAGAATGTCCACATCCATATTTCTTGTTTTCTAGGACAAGTGCTCTTAAACCAGCTGCTCTTCCCCTGATGATCACTGTTTCAGTGGCGCTGCTCTCCCTGGGCTACTTCAATTGATGAAGAGCCAGAGTTTGAGGGTAATACACAACAGGACAAAAAATTGTTCTGCAGAATCTGGCTAATAAATCTGGCCAATGCCAGCCTGAAAGTAAAAGTATCAGGATTGGCCTTCCAAAAGGGCAGTTCTACTGAAATTCTATTCTAAATTCTCTGACTTTACATAAGGAGAAAAGTTAATAAATGGTAGTAAAAGAAATAAAATGACTCGCTTTAATTTCCTCACGTAACTGAACAATGTTTCCTTTAGGCAGTAGTTATTGTATTGAATCCACAAAGTTATTTTCAGAGCACTGGACGCAAATGCCAACAATGAAATAATAAAACTGAACACTGTGAACACCTTGCTAACCATCTGTAAACCAATTTTCAAAGAGAAAATCACATCAGTAGAATATTTGACCCATACAGGATCTTGCAGATGTTTTCCTATAGCCTTTGGGATCTACCTCATTTCAAGGTCTATATAGTAGAAACAAATTGTGCATTTACACAGTGAAAGTCTAACTGAATTCCCATAAGAACCTTCAAAGGCTTTTATGTTTGACCAGGCGCTGTGTTCTGCTACTTTGGCAAAGAGGTATTAACAATGACTTGTTAATAGTAATGGAGCCATACCTTCTCCATATGGGTTCCAACACTTAGAGCTGTATCATCTGTCCATATTTAAAAGCTCCACCTTAAAAAGATGATAAATGAGACCAACTTGACCTGGCCTTAGACCAAGTCATGGATTAAAAAATTTCTTTCAGCTTGATTGCAGTTTTATTGAGGAAACCTGCTAAGTAAAAGCTATTCGGTCACAGTGCTTAAGTATCAAAAGAGTGCATGGAATTTGAAAAACACTGCCAATGTGCCAGCCAGACCCTGAGTTACCAAGAGGACAGAGACCAGCTGCACAGGACTCAAACAACGGTGAACCTTTTCTGGATTCCCTGTTTCCTGTAGTATGTGCATCTCTGAAACACGCAAACTCTTAAAATTGTGTGTTCCTTTTCTAGAGCAAAGACGTCAGAGTCTTTGTGTGTGTGTATTTATGTATATGCAAGTGGAGTGGGGATGTTATCATTAATTTGTGACTCTACCCCACATTAATGCTAAACATCAGCAGCCTTTAAGGAAGAGTAGATAAGTGAAAGACACCAAGTGTAGTTTCTAAGGTGAAAAATCCAACAGGCAATGGAAATGAAGTTTAGATTTTTCATTTACTAATTACTGTTCCATAATTCTCTCTAAGTTAGTTGGGAGATTTCCATTGTAGGCTTATGGTAACCTGTTTTTAGAATGTTTTACACCACTTTGGGTCAGTGTTACAGAGTCTGTGCCTGCCTCTCTCAATGGGTTGAAAGGAGAGTTTAAAACCTAACCTCCAGTGATGAATATTAATGTGCTAATGTGACTGAAGAGATGCGTTCATTCAGTTTTTGGCTCTTGTCTTGGCATGTGAGGGTTGATCACACATACAACGCATCTTTTTCTTTTTAATTGCCACGAGGTTTTTGTCTCAACGATACCTTCTGCTGTCTAATGAGTTTATTCTTTCACACATTATTATTACACATGCTCAGTGCAAACAATCTGTACTGCTATTTTAATAAAAATAACAACAAAAGAAAGAGCAAAGTCAGGGCTCGGGGAGCACACAGCATGTCACTCTGGTCTAATCTGATGCTCAGCATTGCCATAGCAACAACACCAGAGGAGAGCAAGGGGTGGCTGGAGCCTCCTCCTCCTGTTGATCACAACCAATGGGTTCCTAATGCAGAACCAGCAATTACAGGGTGTGATTTCCACCACTTTTTCAGAAAAAATAAAACCCCAGAGCTTACCCCTCTTCAATGTTTTGAAGTTCTGTGTAAGTGGAGTCAACACAAAACTGTTCATCAGAATAGAATTGTTTTAGACATTTTTTTTTTCATTGTTCAGATTTATACCTTTTAATGATTTATTAGCGAAACCGTAATTTTAATGATTTATGTTAATGATTTCACCAGCAAAAGGTCTATTCTAAATATAAAAACAAACCCAGGCAAAAAACTACTGGAAGGGAGCAAGAAAGGTTTTGCCATGAAGAGACTATGGTCATTCTCAATCTTCAAAGTGGAAACGACTTCAAAGTTTAAAAATATTTTTCTGATAAACTATAATTGGATCCTAAACTTCCTTTAATAATTTCTTTTAGAATTTTCTTTTTTATTATGTCTGTAATTAAGAGAATTAAAATTTATCCTAGCTTAAATTTATGCCCTACCCTTAAAGTTCTGGAGTATTTTTCCTCTGCTCATTATTATTTGCATTCTCATTAGTGTACAACTATTAATAAAAGATCTTTTTAAATCCATAAAAATTTAGAGGTGAATACTATCAAGAAAAAAACCCCACACTTGCTGCTGAATGGAAACCATTTCCAATTATCTGAAGACAAGAAGGTGACTGGTGGCAATTTGCATCAATTTATGAAGTGAAAATCATGTTTCACCAATGTGAAAGCTTTTTGTGGTGAAATGTATGGTTTGGTGGATGAGGGGAAAGGAGTCAATCCTGTGTATCCTGGAATTCAGCAAGGCTTTTGCCACTGCTAGCCACGCTGTCCTCACAGACACACTGATGTTGTATGGCTAGGAAATGGGACAGTGAGGTGGACGGAAAACTCAGGAGCTCAGCAGCACCACAAAGCCAAGCTGAAGGCCCACCCTAACCCTATGCCCTCTGGTCAGTACTGAGGTGGGCAGTGTTCAACATTAGTGATCTGGATGATGGGACAGTGCACCTTCAGGAGGTTTGAGGATGACGCAAAACTTGGGGTGGTTCATAAACTGTGCTATTTCCCAGCGCATCAACAGACTGGAGAAATGGACTCACAGGAATCTCATGGAGTTCAACAAAGAGAAATCCAAAGTTCTGCCCCTGGAAAGGAATAACTGCAGGCACCAACACAGTCCAAGCAGCTGGAAAGAGAAGACCCTAGAGGTCCTGGTGGGTACCAAATTGGACATCACTCAATAGTGCATTAGGAAGGCTGTTGCTAGGGGAGGGAAGGAGGTGATTCTTCTTCTCTAATTAGTACTGGTGAGGCCACATCTTGAATGCTGTCTCCAATTGTGGGCTCCCCTATTCAGAGTAGTGTCAGGAAGTGAAAAGCTACTCAATCTTTAAAAGGATGGCATTGTGTCAAAATTACTTAAGTTGTTTAATTTTGGGCAATGCAAACAAGGTTAGTTGAAAAGGAAGATGATTAATGGATGCTCATTTGTGCCAGCCTTTGAAAATATATTCCCACAACAGTTTTCATTCCAAAGTCCAAAGATTTAGATGTCCAGTTCATGCCACTTAAATGTCACCACTTAAAGTAATCACAGCAAAGATTCCATCAAATGTCCTTAAACTGTGGAGCATCATTTAGCCCTGCTGTGCTATGAATATTACCTGGCAATGAAAAGATAGAACTTGTGACCTAAAGATTGACCCACCTGCTATTTATTTAGCCTTGGAAAAAAGTAATTCTATATCAAAAAAAACCCAAAAAAAAACAAAAAAAGAGAAAGAAAATTGCAGTTTGAAACTGTACCACTGGTAGGATGTTTTCATTTTATAAGTGTATTTGGCTTGGTTATGATCAGACACACAGTTTCATGTTTGCAAATTAATATTGGAATGTAACTGAAGGCATAAGTAAATTTCGTTTCTTTACTGTTTAGTGAATCCCATCTGTACCTTTGTGAGCTGAAAATGTATAAGGCTGATTGTGAATAACACAAAAAAAGATCTGTAAGATAATAAATTTATGGTGATCACCTTCTGTCTGCATAATGGAATTTTCTGAAGATGCTTGGCAAGTGAAGGATTTCAGAGCTGTTAAATTCCTCATCTCTCAGCTGGAGTCTATGGTTGACAATCCATGTTCCATCCTTATGTAATGGCGTCCAGAAGTGAAACATTCCATGCTGGTCTGCATTCTGTTAGGGAAGGTCAACCAAGGCAAAGCCAGTTCCCAGATTCCTGGACAGGAAAAACTGAAGGAAGGTCTCTTTGCCTCTTTCTAGCTAAGCCTTCAGAAATTCTATTGTGTTTGGTGTCCTGGCCCAAACTGCTTTTAGTGTGACAAACTTGGTCTCCTGCTTGTTTCAATTATGAAAAACACCTTTGAATCTCCTAAAAAGTGAAGTACTTCTTTTAAAGATTTTGGAATTTGTGTGTATAAGGATTTTCAAGGCTTTATCTTTCTTCTCTCTTTTATAATGGGACACGTAGTCCTTGATATGAAGAAATCCCTAGGACACGCAGCTTTTCATGATGTCTGGCAAACCTCCAAAATATTTCAGCTTCTTTACAACAAGAAATAAGCTTTCTGATGAAACCCATCTTTTTGGATGTAGAAAGCAGTTTATGTGGCAAAAATCTGCTCTTCCCTCCAAGACAGGAAATACAGAAATATACTCTTCTCTCCAAGATAGATTAGTTCCACAGTTATGACTTCCAGTTTTATTATTAATAAGGCATGATGTTGATCATCTTCTTGTCTCTTATTTAAACAAGATGGCCATACAGTTCTTTCTAGTACAGCTTTGTGCTCTTTTTATTACGTAGAATCTGTTTCCTGAATACTTATTTCTTTAAATACCCAAGCACTGCATTAGATTTCAAGCTGCCATCTAATATCATTCCTTGGGAGAATTCTTGCAATGGTTCTATCCCATTATATCACCTGAAAGAAATAACAGAAAGAGCCAGGACTTCCAAATGACCACATATCTGGGAAAACAAACATCTTTAAATGATGTTTGGAAATTGAATTAATTTAATTTTTCTCTAGAATTAGAAGGGATCCATTTTGCCTATAAGGCACAACCCAGTGAAACTTGAAGTTCAAAATACAATGCCACAGCAGGAACAAATGACAGGGTGTCTGGATTTGGAGGAGTGCAGATGAAAGCTATCATTTCTACCATTTGAGCAAAGATGTGGAGTCTGTAGAGCTTTGGACTCTAATGATCCAGATGATTGTCTGGATTCTGTTTCAACACAGTCTGGAAATGCAGAAAAAAAGGTCTCAAACGGCAAACTCCCAGTGTTGGATATTACTGCAGAACTGATACTTCCCTGGATTTGTGATGTGTGTGAGATAACAGTGAAGAATATAGAGATATATTCTTCCTTGTCATCTATATTTATCTATATTAGATCAATCTCACTCTGCTCTCATTTTATCTCAGTAGTTATAATTGTAAGTAGTTATAGACTTTATTAAGCAACTTCAAGTAGTGTAAGGTTTTCTATTCAAATTTAATCTACTAGAACTATTCTAATAATTTCTTTTCTGATGTAATCAAAGCACTTCTCCTCTCCTTGTAAATTCTGACATGCTGCATTTAGCATGTCAGCATCTCTGAGCCTCAGGTGACATGTATATGGATAAACTACATGGGTTGGTTACTTTTGTACTTGACACAGTGCACAGATTAGAGTCTACTCTTGAGTTGCCACTTACACAGGATTATCATTCAGTTTGGACTCACAGCATCCTAAGCCTCTTTCTGAAGGTCAAATCTGTTTTTCCTTTGTGATATGTCAGGAAGATTTCATAGCATCTGTGTCCAAAGGGGAGTTTCTCACAAAAACAGGCCTGAGTTTACTTCTAATTGTTTCTGCCTGAGATTCAAATAATTTCTCAGCTTCTCTCAGGAAGCATACGGTTCCAGTGTGGGGTAATTGTTTTCCATCTGGACGCTGTCTGGTGGTGGTATTTGCTGTAGCTATAAGTAAATAAATGAAAGAGTCAAATAAATGAAGACATCTGTAAATAATTTATTTGCTGATTGATGGCTGGTAAATAAACTTTAGCTTCTTTCTTTAGTTCAATTCACAATCAAAATTGTGGAGTGAGATATATACCAGCTTACTAGAAGTTTGAAGTTCAAAGGTAGGCTATGAGAAAACCTCTAGAGACACCCAGAAACACCAAAGAAGTGGCAGACAAATTCCAGTTAATGCTGCCTCTGACCTCAGCAAGCCCCTTGCTGAAACACTTTAAAGCATGCTAAAGCCTTTCTTGAAATCCTGCCCTGGTTGTCTACCTGCCCTCTGTTTTGATCAGCTCCCTGTAGCCAGTCTTTCAAGGAAAAGAGTGATATAGCGACCCAGAAGAAGTTCACTTTAAAAGTGATGCTTCTGTCAAGGACAGATGGGAGTAAATAAAGCAGAGAAGGAAGAGGGCACAATATAAATCTCATTCTGGCTCTGTGGAGACTTGCCAGACTCAACTCAGTGTTTGCACTTTTTCAAGGTGATATTTTTCCTTTCCCTACTTTGTCCATGTAAACTCTCAGTAATGCAAAAATTATCACATGAACAGTCTTATTAGTCTTATTGATATATGCTTTTATACTAAGTGGAATGTTTCTGCTCATAAATATGTTGATCTATTTATTGCTAAGGTTCATTAGAAGAGGGGGCACTGTCAGAACTGTGTGAATGGGCAGCCTCGTATCCGAATTATTCAAACCCATCTTTGGAACACTTGCACTGAGGTACCAAAAATGCCTGTGAAATATGACTTTTTAGCTTGAGCATTTGTATACCTACTGGACTGAATTTCAAACAGGACTCATTCAGATGTCAGACTCTTGCAATTAAAAACTGTGCTTGGCTAGCTAGTTAGTTCATTATTACACACTTTATGGTGTGAGCTGCAAATTAGCTACTCAAAGTCCACAGTTCAAAGGATTTGCAGGCCTAGAATTATTCACTGAACAAGATTGTGAATAATTTCAAATAATGAATAAATTCAATATACTTTTTGTTCTGTCCGTGCATAGCCTCTGAAGAGGGAGAGAATAAAAAGGGGAAATCAATCAGATAAATTATTCATCGAGAATTATTTGTTCAGCTCTAATGCTTATGTACTTAGACAATATTTTCATTGGAACAGACTCTGAAGAGCTCTTCAGCCTGCATACATCTCAGCTACAATTCATCTGTAAAAGGTATTGAGGTTCTTGTTAAATGCAGATGCCTAGACCTAGCTGTAGACAGTAGGATTTATCTGATTTCACCTCCAAGTTCTTGACTAAGTTTAGGTACTTCAAGAATTATTTAACAGGAATCATTTTTGTGAAAGTAGTTCTTTGTCGTTGTCTGTGTCTGCATTTGGAAATATTTTTAAGTGATCATCCCAGTTCTGCTTGCTGCTGTTCATGACTTGGCTATTTGCAGTACAGTGTGGCAACTTAGATGTTTTATTTCAGGAATTAAACCTTTTCATTCTGTAGTAAAAGAAGAACATCAACATAAAATCTACTCCTATTGCTCCTATTGTGAAGAACTACCTTTCTGTATTAATTTTTATTATTTTAAAGGGAGCTAGGATCAAGGAATTCAGTGAGAGGTACAGCTCAATTAATATGCTAAGCACCAAATACAGTTCCCCTAAAATACGTATTGTTAAAATAGCTTGTCATGATAGTAACAGATTCAGCTATTTGTCTGCTATTTCGTTGATGCTGTATCTCTTAAAAACCAGAGGGTAAGTATGGAAGGGGATATTTTTTTCCTGTTAACAGTAACCTCACCTCTTTTAATGTAAATATCTTTGTTGCTCACTGGTCTAGGAGACCAAGGAGTTTGCTTCCATCTTGTTTAAAATGAAGCGAGACAATAGAGAAAAAACAGTGGATCTTGAATACTGAAAAAGGAAGACAATTAGATACTGTAGAAGAAGTACTTGCTTTCATATTAATGACTTTTAAACTAATATAAAGAAATTTTAGTTTTCTTCTTCCTGCTAATAAGTATTCACTTTATTTCTGTAAGGCAGAAATGCCAGTCCAAAGGAAAAATTCAGGTAGCTGTAAAAAAACTAATGAAATGAATTCTTGCAACAAAACCTCTCATACAATTTTTACCATCATTCTTGTTACATCCTTGCTGATTGGGAGCAGGGAGCTGGAGTTGAGAATTTATGCTGATCTCGGCTCTGCCACTGACTTACCATCATCCATTGACAAAATTCAATTTTTTACACTATCGAAAGATGTTAGCATAACATCTTTCACTTACATTGGTGTAAGAATTTGGGAGAAGGATTATCTTTTATTTCATAATGTACAGAGTCTAACACAGTAGGGGCATAATCTTGATTAGGCCCTCAATGTGCTACTATAATAGAGTTAATAAATAATACTTGACAGCAGTCTAAGGATGGAGGTATGGAAGGAAATGAGGCATAACTTTTGAATAACCCTTAATTCAAATATCATAAATGCAAAGGAAACCAAAAGGTAAAGTCAAACTTTGTTTCACAGGACAGTTCCATAATTTGTGTGACAAGAAGAAATTCAGCAAAGCACATCTCTATGGTTCTACAGACCAAAAGATCTGATTTAAAGATATTTTTCCATGAAGGCAATAGTCAAAGTATATGGCTCTCTTATTGCCACTTGATGGTCCTTTTTCTGATTATTGTATGTGTTGCTTAGTTTACCTATTGGCTCCTTATGACTCTTCATTTAATGAAAGACATGCTGGTGATCCAGAAAGACTATCTGGGTAATATATTATGAATTCAATTCTTCCCTTATTTGCTTAATATTTAGAATAAAAAGTTTAATATTTTCCTATGGTTTCTTTCTTCCTATTTTTTTCCATTTCACGGTATCATGTTGGTTTCTTTTATTCCATTAAATAATTTCCTAAGATTTCCAAAAGTTAAAATTGAAAAATAGAGAAAAAATACTTTTTAAGTATATTAATTCCTGCAAAATATAAAGTGGGTGTTTCCTGTTAAATATGCAGTAAAATGTTGGGTTTTTGCATAAATGCACATCAGGTAGTACTCAGGTCGTGCTAACATTAGTGTGAGGTTACTGTGGGAACTCATTTCTGTTTCAGTGCAGTTGGCAAAACTGCAGTCATGCCCATTTAATAAGCACTAAGTCATGTTAATCAGTAATAAACTGCACTTAGTTATACAAGAAATTTGAATGAAATCAGATCTAAAATTCTCCAACTGTTCATCAGGCATTTAACAAACACTTTCTCCTTCGTTGTTCTTGCCAAAATGTTTTAATTTTTTTTTTTCATTACTAGCTTTTTCCAAATGATGAATTAGAAGTGCAGTCAGTTCCATGTGTATACTGATACATGGAAATCATCTGGTTTAGGCTACACACATTGTGCATGACTGTTTTGCTCTGACTTTGCTTCACCAAGGCAATCTCACAGTGGGAAATCTAGAAAAAAAACCCAAACAAGGAAAAGATAACACAAGACACCTTAAACTAGAACAGGCCAATTAAAAAACATATTAAGAAGCAGTTAGGGCTCTGTAGTAGTTGCATACAGTATTCAGCAGGGAGTTGGTGTGCTGGGTCTTTCTTCTCTTTCCCTTGGTATCTGTTATTGTAAGTGCCTGAGGAGCACCATGAGCAGCAGAGACACCTTCAAAAATACTTGAACAAGTTTGAGTAATTTTCCTGTGTAGCAAAAGCCTGAATTTGTCAATTAGTTCCCTGTAACTGTGCTATTTGTAAGCAGATGGAGTGAGGAGATTGGTTTTAGCATGGTGCTGGTCTGCAGGGTGAGAGAACAGGCCATTTGTGGGGGAACAAGTGCTAGAAGCTGAGGTGAGCTCAGAGCTGGTGGAGTCAGTCCCAGGCCATGCAGGGCTGCCCTGGTACATCCCATGGGACAATGCTAATGGAAAATTCATAATAATACAAAAGACACCGAGGAATCCAAAACTGGATTGTTCTTCAAAGACCTCTTTCTTGTCTTTCTGAACTGCCTGGGAGACAAGTCACCAACTTTAGCAAGGGCAGGATCAGGTGTTAAAACCAGACTTCCCAGTCTCACAGTGAAGGTTACACCAAGGACCAACAGCACAACACTTGTACACAGATGGGCACCACCACATTTCTGAGTGATCCACCTTGGAGAAGCAAGTGCAAAACATTTGTAATTTTGCCAGCCTTGTAGCTACCCTTGATCCAGCTGTCTGGCCAACAGACTGCTACTTCTTTTGTTGTCAAGGGGTGTTTGTAGCTGCAGAAGAGATTCCAAGGTTTTTCTGAGACAGTGATTGCAAAGCACTCTGTTCCACAGCATACACTTGGCCAATGTCAGACACTACTTCTGCTGGACCTGGGCCCACAAATGCAAGTTTTCTTTGTCTTTAGTTGCTCTTGGTAACCGGAATGGAATCAATATTTTGCCCGAATCAGACACATTTGTTGATGATACAAAATTAAAATTTCTAGGGCCATTCCAGTTCTAGTCATGTATTCAAAGTATTGTTATGGAAGTTTACAAAACAGCTCAGCATTGTTCCACTTAATTATTTTGTTTTTAAATTATATTCCAGCTGCTAGGATACCACTGAAACTTTGAAAAATGTGCTTTGTGTGTGGCCCTGATGTGTAGATCCTGCAACTGCGTTTTTACACTAGAATTAGATATTAGCTGTGTAAAGATTATGAAGGTGTTTGGGAGCTGAATGAAAGAGAAGACTACTTGTATTTCAATATTTGGCAGCTTGGTCAGTGTAGGCAAAGGTGTTTTTCATCCACAGAATAAAAAGATCCAATATTACCCAGTAAAAATGAGTCAGGAACAGAACTCAAGAAACAAAAAAATTCTTACTTTAAATTAAAATGCAAAAAAGGTCAAAATTTATTTGAGAAACCCAAGAAAAAGACAACAACAACAAAAAATTTTAAATCTACCATGGGAAATTAATACTGAGGTGATTTTCAGGCTAAGGCTGGGGATATAGGATTGTCATTTTAGAATAAACTCCAAAAACAGATGCCACAATTTCATAAAATAAACATGCAGTGAAAGGGTAACACAGACATTAGCAGCAAACTGAGCCAGTAGTCAATACAGTATGATGAGAAGGAGTACTCAGTATGGTGTGATGTGCTGTAGAAGCCATTAGCCATATGGTACAGTGTGAAGAGGGCCTCTGTGACTAAGTAACAGTTGTATGTTATGTGGTTTATAAAATAATTATGCAATGGCAAGCAACTCTTTTATAATTATTGGCTGTTTCAAAATATTTCTGCTAATCTGGAGGCATTTACTAAGTTGATGGATGCAGGCAGTCTGCTTTCTCTGTCGGCATGTCTGCAGATTGTGCAGAGCATCATCCTACTAGAGGCAGTGACCATTTTAAACTTGGCCACTGGAGAATGCATTTGTTTTTCTTTTTCTAAAAAGTCAGGGAATATCCACATAAATACATCATAACTTGGTGGGACACCTGCCAAGGAAGTGCCCAGTAGCTACCCTTCTGTTATTCACTGGCACTTCTTTGCTACCCTTCCTTTATCCGTTGACATCTCTGAAAACTGAAAGTGTATCACCAGAAAACCCTATTACTCTGTCACTGTGGATGGCATAAGATGATGACAATTTCAGCAGATTCTGTTTTTTTTATACTCCGCTGTGTCTTTCATGCTTATGTTAGAGGCAACAAAACTATCAGCAACTGAAGAACATCAAACAAGTATCTTTGGTTTGACCAACAAGAAGATGGCACTAATTTCCTTTTCCTTTTCTACTTCTCCTCGAGAAAGCATATGGAAGATAAGTGCCTGTTAGACATTTGTACACTGCAGCACTTTTGCTAAATGGGAATAAAGTAACAAAGAAATAAGGCTTTGGGGAAACTCTTCAGCTACACAATTTGCTGGCAAGTGAGACTTGGGACCCAGAGGAATTAGAGGCTCCCAGCTCCTGTCTGTCCAGCTGTGATAGTGGAAGGTGAGAGGGTCCTGTGACCCTGCGTACCTGGATCAACTGGCTAGGATTAAGGTAGGGATGTGGGTCTGAACAGCTGGGACATAAAACATAATCCCCAGAAGCCAAGAAAGATGCACAGCTTGGAAATGTCCACAAAACAATTCTTCTGTTTCTCTCCCTTTGGCACATGGTGCAGGCCGCAAAACACCTCCCATCTTCCCCGAGTAAACTTTAGATCCAGCATAAAATACCAGCTGTAAAATACAACAGGAAGAGCACAGGAGAGATCAAGGGCTGCCAGTATAAAGGTCTTTGAACATCCTCTGTCTGTCCCACCCACAGGGGTCAGCTCTAGCTTGGTCCTGGAGACATTACAGATCAAACATGATTTTTATTATATGCATGTGGAGTATTGCTGTGAGTGCTCTAGAATAGCACTGGGATCATCTCCCTGTAGTAGGTACAGCTGCCATGTAGGTTTTCAGCTGGGGAGTGGTTGGTCAATTGATGCTTTGATAGTGTAGGTAACTGGCATGAACTCTAACTATTGCACTAGTCTTATAATAAGGACACATCATTACAAATGCTGGAAACTACGTCTGCTATGAGGCTTCTGACAAGACTTCCATGCATTAAAATGAAATTCTGGCCTATATGCAAGCAGTGCAGGTACAATGAAATTTTTTGCTATGACTAAAAACATTTTGCAAAGCTGCAATCCAATGGCATGGTTTATACCACATTTCAAATACTGAAAAGGAAGATGTTGCCAAGTATAATACAAGGATATACATCAGAAAATTTCACTATGCAGAATAATACATGCACACATGCATTCATATGCGTTTATACATTTTTCTTACAAGAAAAAGGACATTGTTCATCAATGATAGCAGCTGGCATGACTGCTGAACCAGTTATTTTATTTTATCTGGTATTACTAGGGAAGATACCACTTTCATTTTTGCCAGCATTTGTAGTGTAAATGAGGAGCAACCTATCGTAAAATGTTGCTACTGAGATCAAAGGAAGCAGTCCTTACTACCAAGCTAAAATCATTCTGGGGAAATGTTTTTGATTATGGTTAATGATGTAATCAAGCCACTAAACTGCCTAGAAGTTGGAGTTGCAGCAGGCGTACAGCCTGCCCATTACAGAGCACCCAATCGACAATAATACCGAGGGGAAAAGGTGTGATGGAGCAAACAAGACGCCAGTTAAATGTTTACTCTAATGGCACACAAAACTGGACAGATTTGATTAGAATACTTATGCCTGTCTTCTTAGGAGAAGAACACTGAATGGCTGAAGGTTTAGCACAGAAAAAAAAAGCCAAAAAGCCAAAGGTGGAGAGGAAAGAACCAAAAAAGGTAATCTTTTAACATCTTTGATTTCTTTCTTTAAAGACCAATTATTTTCCTGTCCCCTGTGGGAGAAAAACATTCTTCTTCTTAATAGCAGAATCATTCTAAGACTTCTCTGATTCATTTTATATTTAGCAGATTACAGTTTTGGAGTCATCAGTAGGAGAGAACCCAGCAAACTGACAGACCTGAAATCATGTCCTTTGATTGTAATTGACAGGGAAAGCGTTTAAGGTAAAGAAAAAAAATATTTTATTCATCTTTGATTACACTGTGATGTGATTTGGTGACATAATACAGCTGTGAACTGTGGCAAAAAAGGCAATAATTCCTACTTGAGGCTTTGACAAGATGTAGCCCTTTAGTCTTCTTCAAACCAATGCCTCCAGCTACAATAGTGCCCTTGATGGAGTCTAGACAGATATACAGACTGTTGCAATTAAGGAGGCAAACAGCTTTAAAATAAAATTTCTCTAGGCTATGCATTTTTGTATTAAATGGCTAAGATGACACATATTTTTCTTTGCCAAAATTAAATCTAGATTATCTATTAAATAATCAAACATTGGATAAAAATTATTCACTTCAGAAGGGTTTTAAGAGTAACATGAATAGAAACTTTTTCAAATCTACAAAACTATTGAATGAGAAGCACCTACTAGAACTGAAAGGTACATTTAGTAAATTCACATGAAGAGGCTATAGAGACTATATATGTCTTGTGGATATCTTAACTTTTAAACTTTTTTTCTTTGTATTTAATTCTCAAAATATCACCTAATATTCCTAACAACTTACTGTGTTGGTATCTTACTACCTGGTACTAGGATTGACCTAGACAGGAACCTACCTTGATGGGGTTAAACTGGGTGTCCAAAGGGAAGTATGAGACGTCACATGTCCCCCATTGTGCTGAAGTTTTTCACAATGCTGTTGCAGGAGACTTAAAATGTCTTTCTCATTACAGAAATGTTTCCTCACAATTACAAGGTGTGGACAATAATTTAGAGATCACCTACTTCATTATTACAATGTGTTGATCATTTCCAAAAATGAAAGTGCAATTTCATGATCATGATCATGGTAATTCTTGCAAATGATATGATTCCTGCTTTCAGACACAAGCAGTTTACCTAGGGCAATAAAGGAAATCCTCAATATGTGTTACAGACATTTGAAAAACAAGGGATTTGGTCATCCTCACATATATTTTCTGATGAAACTGCAAATTCAGTAGCACCCACAGAATACAAACCTTATTTTTCATGCCACTTCACATTTGTCTTTAAAAAGTTTTTCTAAAATACTTTGTGAAAGCATTTGTGTTTTCTTATTTGATCTGCTATATGTGGTTATGAAAATAAGGAGCATAAAGAATACATTCAACAGAATGTGTTATTTCATAAGAAGCTCCAAATTTCATCACCAAACAAAGTTAATCACCATATTAATGTATTCTGAATGTGTAAAGGACTGTTCTGTATCACTGTTCTTAGACAGCAATAGCAGTTGCACAGACTGAGTTTCCTGTTACATGAAGGGCTCCATCACATAGCAGCACAAGCTGAGCTTCCTTATTCTCTTCCTTTTATAATTGTCACTATGTCTAAACTCCAGGGACCAGTTCTAGGAATAAAATAATTCAAACTCCCTGCCCTATATACAGACATTGCCAAATTTTTTTTAGTTCAGATAGTGATGATAAAACTAACCACAGATCACTAACTTCTACTAATCCATGAAAAAGCAACCGGATACTGTTAGGAATTGTACCTAGATATTATTGGTTTTGTGCCTGATAACACAGTTATACAAAACACTGACATCTTTCCAGGTGTGTTCTTCTGTGACTTGTGATGTTCAGAACTTCACGTATATGAAGGCACTTAAAAAACGAAAAACAACAAACCCTATTAGAAGGCTTCAGGTGAGCTGAAAACAGTTATCATAATTACAAACTTCTAATGATTGGCACAATTTAATCACAGCATTTAAGATTTATTAAAAGCAGGGTAGTATCTGCATTCTGGATTAGCCTTTCAATGCTCCCAGGTCTAAAACAGGTTAAATAGTACACAGGCTTGAATCTCTAACTCTTTTTTTCTTTTTTCTGTGTGGTCATTGATGCTACAGTTTCCAAATTTGAACCAAACCGCTGTGACAGTGGACTTCAGCCTGAACACAAATACTAGGACAAGAGAAAAATTCAATATCTAAGAAAAACATTTAATGACCCCTACAGGTTTTGTATTCACACAGACTTGGATGCTAATATTTTTAGAGCGCTGTACTCTACCTATTGCTATGAATAGGCTTGGAGATTCCAGTTAGCAATTGTGAAGGAAATTCCACTCAAAAGGAGGTATCTCACTTTACTAATAATGTTGCAAAATTTGGGAATTATATATTAAAGTAAGATATACTGGTTAAACTACATTACCATATTTGTTATCTGTTGCATTTTTCACAGTCAGTTTTCTGTTTTCTTTGCAGTACCAAATAAAGAAAAAAAAACCCCTAAAAATAAATTTCAAATGAAATTTATAAAGTTATAGTTAAAGAAACATTATCCCTAAAATTACCATTTGAATGATAAGCAATTTTGGGAGTAATTATAGTGCACACTCTACATTCAATGCATTCTGATATATGGATAATTACTCCTGGTAATATGTGTTAGTTAGATTTTATAACAACAATAACAATTTATTGCAAAATTAATTCCTTGGCACAATTTAACATTTATTGATGTGAAGTCAAAGTGAATTGATTTTATTGCAGACCACTTGTGATACGTTTTCCCTATGCTCCTGCCCTAATTGGTTATTATAGGTCATTTTGGTATTTAGTTTTAAAAATAAATTAATTTGGTACCAAGGTGCATTTAGTAAAATGGCAAGATATTTACAGCTCATGTGGTTTTATTTAAATAAAAAATGGTAAGGTAATGCAATCATCTTTGGTTATAAAGTGATGGATGAATTGAAAACATTTCTGAATCAGGTCAATGGTAGTGATGATTAGTGCATTGTTAATCAAGTTGCTGAGATTGCTATCAAAAGCTTTATCTCTTTCACTCAGACTGGTGAGAGGATCATGAATATTAAACAGATTCAAATAGATCTGCACTCATGTAATATGGAGCACTACAAATGAAAAGGCTAAATGAACCCAGACTGTGACTTTATGCACTGATATATCTCTTAACCAAAGAGGAATGTCTAATCCATTTCTATACTTGTATGAGACTACATACTTTGCAAGAATACAAAGGCGAAGTATTTCATGTACCATATTCATTTATGGGGTAAATACTTATTTACAGCCCTATCCATGTGAAGAAAGAATAGCTGGAAAGGTTTTTCAGGACTAAAACAATACTACTATAGGCCAGATTTTAATTTCTACAACACCCGTAAAAATCCAAATAGTGCACTTGAAATCAGCAGCCTCATTTCAATTACATTGCCCCTATTTTATTATTGCTGTCTTACTTGAATTTAAGATTTAGTTCAGTGTATAGTTTAATTATATGTCTGGAATCCTTTAAATCACTTTAAATCTTAGAGGAGATATAACAATTAATGTATATTTGCACAAATGTATGGTGCAAATATGTAGACAGTGGAGGCCTGAACCTGCACAAATGCAGGTATGTGCTTAGTTGAGTGTTCCTGAGAAACTCCATGGATGTTCAGCTGGATTAACCAGGGACACAAGAATAAATTGCTTTTATTTCGCAGTTACAAGGCCTTCACTAAAAACAGTTCTTTGCAATCAAATATACAGAATGAAAATCCCAGATGACCGAAACAGAATGAAAAATCTAACCTCATGCTTGTGTCTATTTGATAAGTACTACGTTAGAAAGAAGCCAAAATGGATCAGATGTCAGCAGCTGTCTTTCCAGGGAAAGACACTGACTCTAGACTGAGTTCTTTTAAAGCTGGTTTAAATAAGTTTAGAGGCTATTTAATCTTTTATGAATATAGAGCCTGTACCTTTTCAGTACAGCAGTCTGCAGTATAAACAGACCCTCAGATTGTCTCAGATGTGCTGCTTTTCTATAAGCAATGAAGTAGGAATTCAAACCTGCTCATGACTGCTAACTATGAGAGGTAAATTCTTACAAAATTACTATTTACAGAAAAGACTTGGGTCTAAGGCTCAGTGAGGTAATAGCAATGCAGTCTGAGATAGTCACCTATCAAAGGAGTAGTTTTCAATGCACTGTGGTCATCGGTAAAAATACTCTTTTTAGGCATACACAGTTTAAGGGATTTGTATAAAATTTACAAAATTTTTACAAATGCAAGTAGCAGAAATACAGAAACTTTAAAAGTTCTTGAAGGTAATGCTTGTTTTGCACCTGCACCACAAAAACAAAGCCATTTTGAAGAGGAGGAATGTATACAGACAAATTACATAGCAAGTGTGTGACTTTACTCAAACTCACGTAGCACTAGACTAGCAGGGCTTAATATCAGCATAATAAAACCATTACTTGTCTTTGTATTTCACACACCACCATGGTTTCCTCTGTATAGGGCACACAAATTAAAATATATGGCTCAGAAAATATCAGATCAGATCTTCTGAATCTGAAAATTTACCTTTTAATCTGAGAGAGGCAACAAATGAAAAACATTCCTAGTCAAAGCTGATCCTGCTGATTTATGTAGACCACCCTGAGCACAGTGCACGATGGAGACCACCAAAGTCACTTGGTTACGGTTAAACTACAGTGAGTCACAGTCCTGCATCCCTCTGCGTCTCTCTTCTGTTTAGTCTCTTCTCAGCAGAGAGACTGCCATTAATGACCCCCCTGCCTGCTGGAGCTGTTTTGTTGCACTCCAACATTGTACTGCGTGAGCACATTCCAGACTGGAAAAGTAAACACATTAAAAAGTGCCATAGCTCTCTCATCACCTCCTCAGCATCAGGATTTTTTATCTTTTATTCTCAGGGATGACCATGTTGAGGGATGGATTTTATACTTTGATCTGAAGAAGCTGGGATTCCCAGAAGAGCTCATCTCTTTGAGGATGGAGACACATTGGGGGTGAGTGGTCAGGAAAGCTCTGTCTTCCATAGTCCTAACTTCAGTTTTTATCTTTGACTCTAGAGAGCTCAGCAGACTGGAGATCTCTTGGGAGGTCACCCATAGTAGCTTAGGCTAATCTGATGAATGGCTTTGAAGTTGAGGAGTAATACCTTAAATATAACCAGATATTCAATGAGGAGTCAGGCAGGCATAATTGTAGCTTGTCTTTTTAAGTCAGATTCTAAATTTTAAGTAGCTGGAACTATTCAGGAAACCTTTTTGTTGGCAAAGCTGCTGTAACATCCAAGCTTTCAATGAATTTGCCCTTTTTTACTAGGGCTGGATGTAGCCCAAAGCATGCCAGTTTTTCCTCCTGAGATTTGAATTCTAGATCTGAATCAACCTGTGGGGCCCCACTCATCTGCATTCTCTCCCTATCACCTGGTAGGCTCTGTTCTAATTGTGGCAAAATTGTGTCACCATGCACCTGAACCTTGAAAAAAAAAGACACTTAAAAATGAATCAATAAAATGATGAAAATAAAATGCAACATGTTTTCTGCATGTAAGATGCATTTCAGAGAGTGATAAAAATGCCTTACACAATAAAAAGCAGACACAAATTCAGGCTTTAGCATTTTAAACCCCTGTGCTGAAAAGCCCTCTGTCCCTATTGCTGGCTCTTAACTAGCTGCCAGCTGACTGAAATTAGTCAATCTCATTATTTTGTGTGATCTTCTTTATGGGAAATGTGACAACAGTCCCTGTAACTGGACATGAGGAACTACACTTAACATTACTGTATATATATATATGTATAATAAAATATGATTTTTGGTTTTTTGCCTGATTTATCCTGGTGCCTCACTTATTCAGCAGTTTAAATCAAGGTGAACTCTGCTAAAGTTGGCAGAGTTAAAGCAGTGTAAAACAGATGTACATGAATGGGAGGAATTTTGTGCCCAGTCTAGAACATGCTAAACTAACATTTATGTGCTATTCTGCCAGAAGAACACTTCTGGCTCCTAAGTGCTGAGGTATTTGAAGTCTTACTGCAAATCTGCAGAGCAAGATCTGGCTTACATGTAATCAAAGAGTGGAAATGGATATTGAATACAGAAGCAGCAGTATGCAAGAGGAAAAGGAACGGAGGGAGCCGGTATGACAGTTCCTCAAGGCAGCCATGACCATCTTGGGTGTTTCTGGTTAGAGCTGTGTTTTAGTGTATCATTATTTTAAATCAGCATATTTTATATATTAGACTAGGAAAAAGCTGAAAAACTCCTCTGTGTCCTGCAGAGGGATCTTAAAAGATGAAGAACAAAATACTCACGAATCTAAGCTGAGAAGAAGGATTATTAGGAGATGCAGGAAGTTGATATTGTCTGTCAAATTACAGCCCTACGGACATTTCAGGATGTTTTTGAAATCACTACAGTCATAGAAAAATGAAAGAGTAGCTGGAGAATCTTGATAGTGCTGGATCAGCTCTGTATTGATGCAACTGAATTTTTGAAAAAAATATAAATTCTGTAATTATATTTGGTCCATAGATCATTAATTGAAAGCTGTCAGCAGGAAAAGTGTTTCCTTTGCCAGTGACATTCCCTTCTTCTAGCCAAAAGAAGATTTAAAAAAAAAAAAATGTCTAAGTCCACCATCAAGGACATAGAATTAAAAAGAACTTATTCTATCATTCTCAAAGCAATGCCAGTGTTGTTAAACAAAGCATTTCACAAGACATTGCATAATTATTATAGTCTATCATTAAGCATTTTTGCACTAAAGGTATAAGATGGCATAAAATAACAAAATTCCATGGAAGCATTGAAACTTGAATGACAGATACTGAGAGCTGAAATGATATATTTACTTTCCAAATTGCATATTGCTTAAGTAAATCAGATTCATTCTCAAGGACCAAGTTCCACTCGGAGAGAAGAGTCTGAATTTTTTATTTTTTCACAAAGAAACAAATGGCGTAACTAAAGAAACAAACAGCATAGCTGAGAAAATTAGTTATGTCTTCTAAATAGAATTCACTAGAGATATACTGCTCTTGAATTTCAGAGGGAGCACTTTCAGAGGAATTGGTTTCATAAAGGTGAAAGATTGGATGTAATGAGTGGCACTAGCAAACTTCAGGAGATCATGCTTTTTTATGACATATTAGTATTCAAAAGATAAAGAGCACCTGTGGAACCCCTCAAATACAGTGGTATGTGCTAGTCAATCTTTCTGAAAAGTATATGCCCAGCAGTGCAGCAAGACAAATGATTTTTAATAGTTCCTTTGGATGGAAATGTCAAAAGATTATTCCACATAATGTAGTTCTAAAACTTCGCTTAAAAATAGGCACGTAATAAGTTCAGGGCTTTATGTAGCTTACAATTTGGCCAAGTCATTGTACTCTGAGAAAATGAATGACAGTTTTATTCTAGTTCAATATCAGTGCTTTTCTAGTTGCATCAAAAGGAAGAGATTCTTTTAATTTGAAAGAAATTTCCAAAGAATAATCTTAAGTATGAGATGAAGTTAAAAGGAAGTATGGTGGTTAATTGTTCAGTGTTCCAAAGTTAGTAAAACTGCAAAACTTCTTTCTTTGCATGTGGTGTTCAGGCCCATGGTTTGTGAGCTTCACAGCTGACAGAGTTATGGGGCACAGCCATCTTAACCATTAATGCATCCTCACCCACTTCAGCACCAAATTCAATCTTTTAGCAATAAAGCAGCATTTGCTGAAGTTCTATTGCTCGACTTGCTATGAGCACCACCATTTTATTACTGTTTTCTCTTTTGAACGTTGTTCATTATTTGTTCATCATTATCTGTGTTTATAAACATCACATTGTGCTCTTGTTCTTCTTCCCCATGTACAGATTTTTTGTTTTCTTTTTCAGTACCTCTATTATGCCCTTCAGAGGGGTTGTGTGAGCACACCTTTGATGGCAATCTTCTTGCCATGGGAGTCTTGAATCCACTGCTTGTGCCCCTGACTTTGGTCTCCTACTTGTACACAGGAAAAGCAGTCATACTGTTTCCACTCTTCAATTCTAAACTGCTATGATGTGCAAGGCACAAAAGCTGTATGATGGCTCTGCTTTCCTGGCTGGATTCTCAGCACTGTGTTTGCAATAACTCTGCTGTCACTGGGCATATCTAGGGGCACTGTGGCTGAGTGCTGAGGGCTGTGATAGCCTGTAATGGGGTCCTGTGCAGCCTCTCTGGGGTGTTTCCCTGCCCAACCCACGGCTCAGGTCACGATTTCAGACTCCCCAGGGCCCTTCATCCTGTCCCCAGTGACCCTGCAGCGTTGCCAGCCTCCAGCTCCCACAGCCAGTCCCCAGGGCTGCCCGACACAGGGGCTGGGGCTGTCCTGGTGCCCCCCAGCCTGCCCTGCTCCTTGGCTGCCTGCGGGACACACCCTGGCTGTGAGGTCTGCCCCTGCCTCCCTGGGGCATTCCCAGCTGCTCCCAGCTCCTCGAGACAGCTGACCTGCACACCCAGAGTGATTTGGGCTTCAGGTCCTAAAGGAAAGCACAGTTTAATCACCAAACTCTCCTTCCTTCTTTCCAAGCTTTGAGGTGTGCCAGGAATGCACAAAGGGCCAAGGAATGTATGTTACTGAACAGCAGAAAATGCCACTGGTGAAGGTGGGTTTGCAGCAAAATGAATGAGAACTGAAGGAAATAACAGAAGTGCCTGACATCTTCAAGTCTCACGTCTGAAGACAGGGCTGTGACAGTGGGCACCCCTGCTCTGGCACTGCCTGTCTCCCTGCCACAGCTCTCTGGAGGAGGTCAGAAGGTCTTAAAGGGCTTTCTCTCCTTGACTCTAAAGCTATTTTTTCCTGAATGTACTTTATGTATGTGTGTTTTGCATGAATGTGTCCACTGCCTATTCTGTTCTCTTGTCTCCAGGAGAAAAATAACATGCCAAAGTAGAAAACAATAGACAGATGAAATTTCTATCTACTTCTGTCCCTCTGTGGATCTCTGAACAGGACAGCTAATGTGACAAGGTATCTGGAAAAGTAACAAACAGCAGCATTCCTCTCTGACTCCCAGCTGTGCTGCAACCTTGCTATGGAGTAGATGGGAGAGAATCTGCATTCCCAAAGGCAGACCAATAGTATTTATAGAGCATTTTGTTCCTTGCCACTCTTGTTTTGCACAGAGAAGCCAGGCTGTAGATGTAGCCAGGAAGCAGCAGCCAAAAGGGAAAGAGCATAATCTCCCAGTATGGACAATGAAGCATTGCTGATAAATAAAACCCACCATGATACCTGTCCCCAGCACTAAAACAGCTAATAATGAACGAGCAAAGAAGAAGCAAATTTGAGCATGTATTGAAATTCTGTGGAACACCACAATGAAATTATTCTTCCAGGATCCAATTCCACTTTTGAAAGCAGTCAGACCCCATTTTCAAACAAGGACTATAACATTTCCTTGATCACAAAAATCCATTCTTATTCTTCTATTTTTTTTTTAATCAAAGCTTGAATAGCCCATATATTTTACCCAAAACCAGGGTTAAGCCTTTGAGCAATTATTTTCATTAGCAGATGATGTCATCTCATCAGTAGGTATTTGTTGAGCATCAACAAAGTGAATAGTTTACAAAAGCTTCACTTCTTAGTTTAAATGAAAGTGTAGAACTGAGGGCTTTTCTTTTTTCTCCCACAGCATTGGCAATACTTTCAAACGTCTGTTTAATCCATTCTGTCAGCAGTCTCATGAGCTGATGCCTCTGCTTTAGGTTTGTGTTGATTCTTTGGCCAAGCCTTAAAGCTTTGTGGTTTTTGATACAGCACTGAAAGAGAAGCTTTGATGCTTGTGAATGTTGACTGCATGAAGTAAACAATGTGAGGCGGGTTTAAATATCCTCATTTTTTATTAAGCCTTCCAATCACATAAAACTGAAGGTAAAGAAAAGTCGCATGAAAAGGAAATAATATCCTATAAAGTGAAAATATACTTAATGTTTCTAATGTTCATATCTCACATCCAGAGTCTGTTTCCATGCCATGGGTATAGTTATCCTGATGCTCATACCTCACCATTTCTAAAAAATAAAATAATTCTGTGACAGTCAGTCTGCTAATCTGAGGATACACTTTCACCTTTTATTGCAAAAAGATAGATGTTGGAAAAGGTGAATATTTAGTTTATTGAGCGGGAATGAAAAACACTAATAATGGATAAATCAAGAAAGAGATCAAAATTAAGTTTGGAGACTTAGTATTTTAGGAAGTCTCAGTGTCCCTCAGCATCACAAAAGGTGTATTTTTGATGCATGGTTTGCATGTGGAAATCACTGTCAGAAAAACATAACTGAAGAGAGATTCAAAGTGGGATGGAGCATTTGGGGAGGAAGAAAACTATTATGACATACAATGACAAATATGTTTTAAAAAAACCCTCATGAGAAACCTTATGCTTCACAATTTTTTATGTTCTGGCTGCTGGGGTCCAATAAATACCTGGCAGAAACTCTGAACCAAGGGCAGCATCAACAGCAAAAAATCATCATGAACAAATTTTGGCTAACTTCTCTGGCAAGTACAAGGCAAACAGAGAAGTCCTAATTTTTGTGATAGGGAATAAAAGACAGAAGCAATTAAAGATTGTCATCCTTCATAAAAAAGTGTCTTAGAGGGAGGAAAAGTAGGACATGTTTAAAAAAAAGTGGGCACAGATTTAACCCTAATAATAGGAAAGGAGTCACATGTATTCTCTATCATGGTTTGAGATGATGACAGTGACAACTCTTGTGCCTCCCCAAATGAAGGGAATAGAAATGATATTTTAAATACCTTTTTTAAAATTTCTGTTCTTTAATTTTTATTTACTTCCTTTTTCTTCAGCTGAAAGGTAAGGGGATATTAGGAGGAGTGAAGTACAAAAAATAATTTCTTCATACATCACTCTAGCTTTGCTTTGGGGTACATAGGAGAAAATGATGGTTTTCTTGTGATGGACCATTTCTTTTCTTCCACATCTCTCAGCTGAAATTTTAACTAACATTCTCTGCAGCTGATGGTTCTGCTCTGACACATCTTTCTATTTCCACAGGCCTTTCTCAACAGTCCAAGGGGTTAATAGAAATCTGTTAAATGCCTTTAAAATACATTTCACATGTTGTTGTGGCTGTTTCCTGGTGTGAATCTCTTATTATTATACTGAGCCTTTTAGACATCAGCTGCTCCCCTTGCACTGAGCATTTGTAATCCCTCTGATTTGTCTGTGTCCCTGGCACAGCAGTTAGATTACTGAAGCTTGGGGTTTTATCGTGTTTTATACATGACTTACAAATTCCAAAAGTTAAATATTGCAGCTGGACCAAAATGGGTCTGATGTTTCTTTTGCTGGTGGCCAAGACCCATTCCCTGCAGAACCAGGAGACTCAAGAAGGAAGAAGACACTGTGGGTTTGCAGAGCTGGCATCCAGAGCTGGTTGCTCAACAGAGGAGGATCACTAAAAAAGTTTTTCTTGTTTTATTTTAATTCCAGTTCTTTTTTCCACTTTATTTGCTCGAGGAAGCGTTTCCTTCCCTACACAACTACTCTTGCTCGCCCTCTGACGGCGCTCGGCTGCGCTGCACAGCAGTGCCCGGTTTACAACCCGAGCGGACTTTTCCATCGGAGAGCCGACATGTGCTTCGTATTGCTGGTCATTCCCATGGAAAATAACACACGCACCGCAGGATTACATTTGCACTTGACTCACATCTTAAAACATATTCTGAAATTCTTTTTCTGGCTTACGCCTCCTGGCTCAGATAAACCCTGGCTTTGCCTGACCTTTTAATGCATGGGCTGAAGTTTGTGGAAAACACAAGGATTGTTTCACTTTGGTGGATGCTTAGGAGAAAAAGTCCCAGACCTGTAGGATGAAAGGATACTTAGGATGTACAGAAAGGACAAGATGTGGCGAATTAAGAGTAAGAAAAACAATATCTATCATGTGGAACGTTCAAAGGGTTTTTCCACAGCTTCCTGGACATCTCTATATTGCCCTGTTTCTGCATTGAAGATATTAGACATGATTTGATCCACGGCCCACTTTAGTTTCCATACCTTCATTGTACTTGGAAAAATTAGGTTTGAAAGCTTTTAAGTTCTTTGTACTCAAGTCTCAGTTTACAAATGAGGTCAAGAAGAAACCTTTGAGAGCAGGATTTAGAGCGATTCTGTTTATTTGTTTGTTTTAAATCAGGAAATTACAGTAAAGCAGTGATATTAAGGGGAAAGATAAATAAAAGGGAAGACTTCTGAATCATAGTCAATGCAGTAGTAAAGGGTCCCAGGTCTGTCAGAGCACATCCCACCACGGAAAAGCCAGGTGACATTATGGTCCGGGCATCTGAGATACTCTGCTCCAGATGATCACAAGCACAAAAGGTTTAACAAGCCGAGTACTTTATTATTATGTATTTCCATTGCTTTATTAATATTTTTCTAGATAATTAAGGCTGCATCTTTGGCTTCTGTGTTATCATGAGAGAGAAAAGAAATACCAATTTCTACAGATTTTTTAATCAAGCCCTCGATCTGAATTAATTATTCTGTTTCATTGTAGCTCCAGAAAAGCTTCTACTAATTTCTTTGAGGGAAAGACACAGTGTAGAGATATATAAATACTGTACACTCAGAGACTAAAACTCTACTTACTAAATTTAGTGTTTCATTTATGCATTGATTCAGACATCTCAGTTATGCTCAGGAAGTCGTAACATTTACTTCCCTCAATATAGCAAGGTACTGTTTTTCTTATGGAGTTAGTGTTGCATAAACAAACAGCTCAAAAGCAAGGGCAAAAAGCCTATGTATTTTAATAGATCTTTATTCATCTTTAAATTGTACTGCTAAGCTTTGCAAATGCAAAAGGCAATCTTACAAATAGGACATCCTGAGAAACAGTTATGTTAACTCGGTGCCCCCAGAAATCTTCATTGCTAGACACCTTATTATTAGTTGATACCACTGTGCCCAGTGAAATGAATGTTGTGGCTCATTATCTAGTTCCTGAAGCATCTTTGATATACAGAAAAACACTCATATGTGGCAAATACATGGGTAATGTAAGTAAATTTGATCATAGTGATTTTTCTGTTGTTTCCACCTCTGTTTGCAGAACATCAAGATCTTGAGGACAAAATGAGGTGTTTTGTCCTTGACCTTAGTGGGGAGAAGATCTCACCTGGAGCCTTTCACTCCTAGGGCATCTAAAGGAGTCTGTGCGTGAGCCTAAGCTTCTGAGGCCACTGTTAAGACTGTTTTTCTGCTCCTTATGTTTTCTCTGGCTTTTGCAGAGAAAGTTCATACATTCTTTCCTGCTTTTCTGTATTAGGACAAGATTTTCTTTGCTTGTACTTTGCTCAAGAAAAAATGCTTAATTTTCTACCAGGGCAAAGGTCAATGTCGTCTGTCTTCTCCAATATTCCCAGAAGATTTGTGCTTTCATAAGCTTACTGGTCCTGGTTATTCAAAGCATTTTTCTGGTCTCAGTGTACCAGTTTTAACGAGTTTTCCAGGGTGTATTCTGTTGAGTAGGCAAGTTGCATATAATGCAACTTTTCCTCTATAGATATCACACCACTTCCTCTGATGCTTCCTACTTTCATTGTCACATTTTCTGACTTTTAAAATACAGAGGTGAGAGTTTAAAGCAGTAATTTATTGTTCCACTTGCAAGGAGCAGAGCAAAACAAAACATTTCACCAGAGCCATGTTACTTTTAAGTTCTGTATGTCTGAACCTATTAAATGAACCACGTTTGGCATTGAGGATGCACAGGAATTACAGAGCAATCCTCTTGTCCTGGCAGACCTGGAATAAATAGAGTTTTGTAGTGAGGAAGGGAATTGTGTGTTCCTGGATCTGACATGGGGTGGGAAGGGATTCAACAAACTTTTCTGATGGCCAGGGTATGCCAGGTGGCCCAGTGACCACTGCACTTCACTCCTGACTAACAGGGCATTTTGGTCTCTATTGGTTCCTTGGTTGAAGTGCTGTCTTTGTGTGCAAGTCTGAACAAATTGAACAGGAAACCTGAGTCTCTGTGCCTTTCACATACAACCCCAGCCTCTCTACATCTCGCTGGTGCTACTGTCTTTCCAAAAAACATATGGACTCTCTTGCTCTCCAGGGCAACTTGTGATCAGGGACAAAACAGCATGTCAAATGTGGCTTTCCAAATTTAGCTGAAGGCACTCCCACTCATTTCCACCATTTGTTTTGGTGCTTGTGTCCCTGTGACCAAGGTCACCTCCCAGTAACTGTCCCCTCCCATTCATGCCTGAGCCATTGCCTAGCCCATGTTCACTCAAAAAAAACGAAAAAAAGAAGCAGTACTTGAGCAAGCCAACCTTATTTGGGGCCTCAAAGGAGCACTTACAACTTTGTGATAATTTGGATAGCCAACTGTGGGATGACAGTAGAAGAGAACATGTCATATGTAGTCAATTTTAAGTGTTTGTGGGAGCAGAAGGCACATTCTTTCATTAACTTTGACTTTATAAATGAAGAATTGATAAAAAAATATTTTGACATGCACTAGGTGATTCAATTAAAGTCTGACAGGAACATTCTCTATTCTATGTTAGAGTAATGAAAACAGCATTTTTATTTGAAATTTCTGATAAAGATGTGAAGGTACTGTTCTGAGGTGTTTTTTCCCTAAAAGTCTTATTTTTGAAAAAAATTACTAAAATAAAAGTCTATCTTCTACTTCAAATCCACTGAGGTTAAAATAGATTAGTGTTCACTTAGTTCTCATTGTATACCAAAGAGCTGAACACATTCTCTCTCAAACAGCAGGGGAAAAGTGAAAAAACACAATTTAATTACAGCATTAGTGTTAAACCCAAACTAGTTAGGAATGAATAAGTATTTCTTTTGAAATTCTCTGGGTTCAGAGATTTATAACTTGGTGATAAGATTCTCCTCGGGTAGAATCCTACTGCACAAACACAGCTTGGAAACAAAAGATAGATATTTTTCAGAAACTGAGATGTAATAACAGCTAAAACAGCAAACAAGAATCATAATAATTTTATTGAAGTTTCATGAATTCATATCCATTTTGTTATCAGAACAGGAATTTTAATTTCTCTACAGGCTTTCTGTGGCACTCAGCATTGACTCAGCTGCTGAAAATTGCATTGCTTCACTGAAGGCGGTAGACCAATAGTGTTTAAGCTGCAAATTTAACACAGACTTGCAGAGGTATCCAACTCCCAGATCCTCAAGTGGCTTCTGAAAATTCCAGATGTTGTAATAACCTACTGATGATGTGGCCTTCGCATTTTGTCAATCAAGTACTCATTCTTGAAGAATCTGCAGTGTGGAATTTCTCTAAAAGAAACTTCAGTTATTTTCAGATTTTGTTCGTTTGTTTTGTTTGTTTGTTTTTCCCCCCGGGGCAGGGAGGACAACCTTACCTAGTATATCCTTGTTGCTGAGGAGACCTACCAGCTCAGGAGGGAATGGAGCATGTATTACACTTCCTCAGGAGGAGCTCTGGCCAGCCAAGCAATGCTTTTTGAGGTAGTGTCTTTCTTTAAAAGCCAGATCCCGAAACAACATTTAGACAGAAGAGCACCTAAATAGGCTCTGAAATAGATGGGTCACTATTAAGACTTATGTATACAAATAAATTTAACATAACAGCAATACATGTGCTATTTTTAAATGATAGGTCTGCCCATTCTTCAAAGCTTGCAAATACTGGCGCAGTTTCCTAACTTTCAATTTTGACTTATGCACCAGGAAAAACCAATGCTTTCCAAAAGTGGTAGGATCCTTTGTTTGAGACATTATGGTTCTCCTGTATAGGAGAGACATTTTTCAGCAGTTCCAATGCACTGTTACTCTATGCCACTTTTGCATTCCCTAGCTAAATAAATAAATAAATAACCTGGAATAAATGGAATACATTTCAGCTCCCTGAACTCCTCTAGTTGAGCTGAAGTGCAGAGAAATAAAGATTAGATCAGATTCTTATTTTAAGAGTTATTACCATTTTAAATAGTAACATCAGCATAGTTCATCAGGAGCTAATCTTGGCTCTGGCAACTGTGGAGTCAGCCTAAAGAAACAAATCAAGGATTGTTCCCTTCAACATCTCAGTCCCTTCTTTATCTAGAAGGGCAGAAAGAGAAAGTGTAACCCATCACATCAATAAATTCTACAATCTCCTTCTTCTCCAGGTAATTTTTGTGTAAATCTTTGCAAAAGGGGAGGAGGGTAGGAGAGAGCAGTGACCAAACAAGGGTCCCTCCTTTTGGGGTCCTGGAGGAGACTGGAAACCCTGCAAAGAGCTATTAAGAGGTTTCTTTCCTTCCTTGGCGGGTTGAGTGGGAGGGATGACACCCGCTCCGCTGTGAGATAGACTAGACTTGTCATTCCCTAACAAGTCTATTTAGGCTTGTCAGAAGTTGATGAGTTAATTATGGCTCATTAGACATAGAGGAGTCTATATTTAAGCTCATTTGGGGTTGGTATGGGAAAGTTAATAATATAGGTGGAAGTAGAGGAAACTGTTAAGGCTGCAGAGAATCCTTCTAAACTCTGTAAGATTTCCAGATAATCCCTGAAGCAGAGTGGGAAGGCAAAAGAAGGCAAACTTTCAGTAGAAAATTGGAAAAGAATGGTGTCACTTCCTCAATTCCCCTCTTTCCAGAATTTAAATGAGAAATAGTCTAGAAAAAAGGTATAAAAAGCATACAACTAAGGCCATCCTCAGAAAATTATGCCAATTCTGTTTGGATACCCTTCAGGCTGCTGGAAAATTAGCAGGTTCTCTCAGAAACACTGTCATTTTTACAACTCTACCCAACTACATTAAAAATCTTCCCATTCAAAATATCAATATTCTGTGTCAGAAAAGCCTGACACAAATAATGCTTCTAGCATTATTGTATAACTTCAGAAACTTTTCATTTTATTGGGACATACTACAGAGCCAGTATTTTTGTGTTTTACTTATAAAAGGGGTTTTGCTGAGTTTGGCCTTTTATGGTCTTCCATTTTCTACAGGAAAAAAACTTTCTCCTTTGTAATTTCCATACCAGGCAAGTTGTCTATTAAGGCAGCCACATAACTGATCTTGTGTTATTCTCTGAATGTTCAACATGTCTGCACTGCAAGTTTCCAATCCTTTCTGAGAGCCGTGGTCGTTGGGTTTTTAACATCCATCCTCCTAAATGCTCACTAAACAGTAGTATTCAATAAGTATTATCAAAATGAACCAAAACAAAGACTAAAAAGTCATCTTACTAAGCAGCAGCAGACCACACTGTTTCTGAGTTGGGTGTAGTTGCTGAAACAGGTGAATGCATTCAAGTAGTCAGGATGAGGATTGTGTTGATTCTGTGATTTCAGATTCCCTGTGCACCAAACCTGTGGTGCCCACTGCACCTCTCCAGGCTCCTCTGTGTGACACCCAGAAGCTGCACATGGTTCAGTTTTACCTTATTTTACAGCATGACTTCATATGATGTTACATCAACTGCACAAATGACAAAATCTGGAAAATTTAAAGTAAGAACGTGGCCTTAATTTGCACAATATTCTGTTCCCTTCCCAGGGTGTGTGAGTGTTGACTTCTGAGTAATTTTTATTTCAAGATGAATAATTTCAACAGATATATTTTATCACTAGATTCTTGAGCGAGGTAACACATCCTATAAGTACAAAATATGTCTAGACATTTGTGCTTCTGCTTTCTCCTGAGCACTGCACATTTAGGTTTTTTTATTTTTTTACCATCTCTGGTTGTTTTGATAAATGCTATACTACTGTATTTGATGTGTATGTCCTCAGATTCATTTAAACTAGTGTAAGTCTATACGCATAAAAGCCACTGTGTCAGGGTTATCAAATCATTCCTGGTGGAATTGTTTTTCTTAATGCACAGGTTAAGAGAGTGCAATGTAGATGACTGTTCTTGCTTGCAACTTTAACCCTTTAAAAAGTGTATTAATTTAAAGCTATAAAAGCAAGATTCAGAGGTTTATAGAGAATTACATTGTAGAGAATTAGTCATATTTCATGTTTTTATGCTGTTTGTTATTTTTGGTTTTTTTACATACTTATTCACATTTTCTTAAAAATAAGTGAGGAAGATTTAAGTTTGAGTTTGTTCACAAAATCAACCATTGTGCTGCAATATCATAGGAATTTTAATAAACATCTCAAGCGAATGACTGAGTTTCCTCTGCCAGCTTGCAGGAAACACAAAAAGAGATCAAATCATATCCCTACAACTATGAAAATGTGCAGTTTTTTATTAAGCGTGATTGGTGTACATAACAAAGTATCCATACATTCAGGGCTTATCTCCTGTTACTTTCTTATAAATCAATAACGTTGCAAATAGTTTTCCTAAATGCACATATTAAACTAAAATAAAAATGCATACCAAAATATGGATAATTTTCAAAAACCAAGGATTTTTAATGCTAAAGCATTCAGCAATGTATTTAATTTAATCATGTATTTCTCACTCTTCCCACTTTTATTATTAAATTGATATGCAAGTAAATTAATAGCGAAATTGGTGGCTTTCTAATCTATTTCTGAATTTTGAGAGAAGGGTTTTCTTAATTTATTATGTTGTGGATATTCTGAAATCTGGTATATGTATAAATTATCTAATAAGGAGCTCAATATTTTGAAGATGTCTTACAATATGAAAAATGGCCATCTTTTGAAATTATGGGATGTATTATCACAATGCCAGACTCTAATCTGCTACCAATTTGTGTCAGCTTTCTGCATTCAAAAAGGACACAAATCCTCTCTAAAAGTAGGAATCAGCTGAAGGTTTGTCTTGGCTTCATGAGCCCACTGCAATTAGGCAGCATGTGAATGTGTGCCATATGCATTTATTGCTCTTCTAAGCATGTGTTACTTTGATGTGTTAGGTTAGAAATCTAACTCTTTTTCTTGGGCAGCCTTCCTCCTGGGTCTTTATACTGCTAGGCAGTTGAGTCCAGACTTTGAAACACAGCCTAATTTAGAGGCGGATGCTGCAGCTGCTGCTGTCATTTCAGCTGATTTTTTTTCCCCTTTGATGTCAGCTTAGAGTCTCGCTGGCTGCATCGGTCCCACAGCCACCACGATTTGCCGAATGGGCACCACAGAATTTTAAAGGTCTCTTTGCCTTTAAATCTAATCTGGGGAGCTTGAGTCTCTCACAATGCACTGTTGGCTTAGTGAAATGTTGAGTTCTCACAGAATATGTTCTTCTTGATCTGGAGGAGACACAGTTTCGAGTTTTGTTTAATGTCTGATTAAATTCTGATTATACAAGAAGAGGGATTTTTTTTCGGCAGAAGGAGGATGGGATGCCTTGCTTATTCTGCCCTGTCCTTTGCATTAGCAGCTGTGCACTAGCAAATAAACTTTTGTCCCTGATAGTTGCCCTCTTCCTTTTCAAGACTTTATATTGGCGGTATTTATTGCCTTCTCCATAATTTATTTCTGCAATGGTAGTATGTGTAAAGACATTCCACCTCAATTCTTCCTGTTCTTGGACCATCCTTGGCTCTCCTTTCTGGTCTCTCTTTCTGTGGCTGACATGAATTCAAGGAGTGCAGGAGCTTTGACCCTTTCCAAGGCCTTTGCAGAACAATTTCTCTCAGTGAGGTTTCCTTGCTCTGGCCAAACCCTGCCTTCAGATGCTCATGCATTTTCCGATTGATTCCAATGAGACTCACATCCTTCTGGGGCCCCTCCTTGGCTTTTAATCTTTACCTTTAAAAATATAGACAGATAGTAGTTGTCTAACCCTTTTCAATAACTGAGGTCCTTGGTTCCTTTACTGTTTTAGCTGCTTTTTCTGTATTGAAATGATGCTCCATATCACTCCACAAAAAGAGAGCAAAGCCCTATCCAGATACACTCATTTAAGACATTAATTCTATGGCTTTATTTCCTGCTTTTACTTCTGTTGTAGCTACTTTTCTCTATACAAATTACATTTTCTCAAAGATGCAATGAAGCATATTATTCTTTCCTGTACTTTCCTTGTTATTGCTGTATTTTGTCAAAACAACATTTTGGGTAAACTATTTTTGGCGAGTTTTTTTATTCTTGCAACGATGGGAGTGGTATTTTTTTCAGGTTTGATACTATCAGGAAATATAAAAGACACAATGGGCTAGAATGAAGAAATTTTGAGAGAGGTTTAAAATTCAGTAAAATGAAAGAATTGAATGTCTGAATTCTGAAATTTCAAGGATTTTTAATGAGATTACCAAGTGATAGTAAGCAAAGGCAATAAAAATCACAGTGATTTTCAATAAGTATAATTTTTACAGAAGTAAATTTACTTATTTGAATTTGCTCAATTTTTACCAAAGTGAATTTACTCACTATTGATATTGATAGTACTGGACATTATTTAAAAATATTAAAAAATTCTCCTGATTTGACATCATATAATTACAGCTATGAAAGAATTTATGCATACAAATTGTTATGTTAAACTCTGGGAACTAAACCTTTGTTTAGGAGCTTTTCAGGCTGCATCCTTAGATTGCTGACTCTGTTTTTAATGTAGGTTTGACAGTAGAGCAGGGGTTTGGGAACGTTTTCTTTGTAGTGACAGAAGCTTCTTGCTGCTCAGTCTGTTAAAGAGAGAATCATGTGGAAGTCAAGATATCCTCCATCAAAACCTTAGAAAACATTTTTCAAAATTCGAGAAATGAAACAAAAAGTCTTCACTGCAGGTCAAAATAAATTTGGTCTGATTTAATTCTAAAAGAAATTTTAACTTCACAATCAGAAGGTTGTTTGTACTAACATTTGAGAAAAGAGGGACTCTGTATCATTCTTCTGGAAGAGCAACTGTATTATTAATTCCAATGCACTACCACAACGATGAAAAACTGAGCAGCTGATATGTACTGTAGTGATAAATGTGATATTGGAGGTCTGCAGGAATTGTGAGTGTGATGGTAGGTAAAATTTTCACTCTGTTGCACAGTCTGTGGCAACAAGACAGGTGAGGAATAAAAACTTATGCTGAGATTGCTCAAGTTTCTTTTGTTACACTTTGCTTCAAAACAGCTGGTTGTTTCTGAGAAATTCTGTTTTCATAAAAGCCACCACAAAGCAGGAGGAAGGCTCTGGCACAGGGTGAGCGCTGTGAATTCTGAGGTATTTCAAATGGTGGTCTCCTTGACAGCCTGACTTGAGGAGGGGGCAAAGTTACATCACACTGCAGCAATACCCAAATCACAGCAGTGTGAGCCAGAAAATTGTGAAAGGGGATTCCTGTGCTGCTGCTGAAGCCTTGGCTCTGTGCAGACCCACAAAACTTGGTAGGCAACAGTGGCCTTTTTTGCAGGGTGTCAGGTACTGGAGAATATTTCCAGTGGTGGCTGTGCCACCAAGTAACCAAAAGGCAGAGAGAGTGTTCAGAGCAGAAAAGCATCCTTGCAATAGTGGTGTTAGCTCCAGCAAAACTAAACAATAAACAACCATTGATGCATGATAAGGAAAATTTATTAGAAAAATGGTAATAGGATTGTGTTTCTTGAGAATCTGCTGTTTCATTGACAATGAAATGCCTTAAAATAAATCTGGTTTCAGAATTTTTAGAGTCTAAGTACTTCTGGTTTAAAAATATACATGATGATTAAATATACATAACAATGAGTAGTAGTCAAGACAAAGTATACTGCTGGGAAAAAATCCAAATGTTCATATTTTGAAATACTATATGAAATTACTATGTTCTATTCTGCTGCATTCTCAGGCAAAATTGTCTGTATTTCATGAAACTGGAACATAAAAACCATCAAGAATTGGCTTCAGCAAGGTGTGCAATAATTTCCATTCTTGATGACGTCCCAGGAGTTACCCAGAGCCTTGAGAGATCAGCCCTAACGAGAAAGCATATGACCTTACCATATCAGGGCTTCAGAACAGTCAAAATCTTAGTTTGACCTTCAACAGTAAACCAGGTCCCTCAGGCTAAATCCTAACAAGTCTTGCTTTCAAACCAAGGCAAAAGGCCAAAAATGCTTATCCAGGGAGCAGCAATAGAGTTGGAAAATGAGAGGTTCTTTTTTGTTTGGCAAACATCGTAGTTTGACCTCTGTGTTCTCACTGTGCCAAGCCATCTAATCTCCAGGAGGCAGTCCTTTTAAATCTGCCAAGTGCCAAGCTGGCTCCGTTCCTGTCAAGACCAGTGTGCACTGCCAGGCATGTGGATTAAGGTTTAGATGTGCAAGATGACAAACCTCTCTCCTAAGTCAGGATTTCAGTGAGTCACAACCAATGGGCTGATGCTCCAAGACCCTCTGGGCCAACGTGAATTGGACTCGCTCGCTGAGCACAAAGGCAGCAGGTTTTCAGTTCCCCAAGCTGGGTGTATGGAAGGATGCAGGGAAGGTATGGTCTGTACAATAAAAACAATGAAAGGAAGTATAACTAATGCTACATTGGCCAACAGTAAGTAAAAAATAAGAAAAAAATATTGTAATAACAGGAAATTACAATTTTTTTTGCATTCTGTTTTTTGTTAGCTTTGATTTGTTTTTAGACAAAGTCAGATTTTGAAGAACTGTTTGATAATATAAAAAGAATTAAAAAGTGATTTTAGAAAAGTTGAACTAAGAAGGAAAGATTATTTTTTAGTCAGAGATTCTTCAATCATTAATTCTGAAAAACTAGAAAATACATTGTAATTAATTAAAACCAATCTTTCTAGCCAGTGATGGCAGAAAAATTACCTGGAACTCATTACAGACAGACACTGCTTTTTTCTGAACAATCTTTCTTTTCCTCTGGATCTTTTTTCCCCCCTTATATTGAGGTATTTAAATTTTCTATTTCACTTTGAAAATGGGTTTTCCCATGTATTAGCTTAAGAATAAGCTAATGAATAAACCTAAATATTAACCTGGGGAGGAAGAAAATAAATGGCAGCATTTCTTATTGTACAATGTTCTCAGGCACATACTGTTGGGGATGGTGCTGTGCTGGGCCAGGAATCGGACTCGATGATCCTTATGGGTCCCTTCCAACTCAGAACACTCTGGGATTGCTAACTTAAAGATCTATTCTTGTGAAAAAAATCCTAAATTAAAAGTTGTAGATATTTTGTAGACAATTGAGGTATATAGTATTTTTCTCAATATTATTCTCCCTTGAGAGCTACCATTAAACTGTTAGGCAAGAATAAGAGTATCTCTTTGTTAAGAATAACAAGGTTTGCTTTGTCTTTACAGTGGTTGGGATGGGCCATCAAGTGCCTATTACTCATTTGGCTTCATTTACTTTTTACTAAGGTTGCCTTGACTGTGGTTAATAAGCAGCAAGATCATCAGTCACTTCAAAGTGCTTTTGCATTCCATAGTTTGTTTTTTCTGCAGTGAGCAAATGGGAGGATGATCTGGTGGAAATCAGTTACATTATGACTCATCTTTTATGTGACCTCCTTGAGAGGCCTTTGGGTAGCACATGGGCTTTCCATACAATTCCATGTAATAGTTGGCTAATGAAATATCCTTTCCCACACTATTCCCTCGGCAATGCTGAAAAGTCATTAAAGGCTTTGTGTAAAGAAGGCTTCAAACCCAGAGAAGTAAAATTTCCTCTGATCAATGTTTTCTTTTTCATTTGAGTTACAGACAGGTTATTTTGTATCTAGACTGGTGTCTTCATGAGGAATAGCTGAAGTGACTTCGGATATGGTCTTGATATCATGAAGACTTTGCTTTCTACTTTCTACTTTCAATCAAAAAAATCTGAACGGCAAAATTAAGGCCAGACAACCAAATGGTATGGAACTTCTCCCTCCTTGCTGTTACATATCATATCTGCTTTCACTGACCCCAAAACTGCACAGCCTTTGTTTTTCACTGGTGGCAATTTTCTGTCTCTTAAGACTCTCACATTTAGGGTTTACTAACAAAAGAAGCAAGCCCATGGAAAAGAAGACAAAGTGTCCCAATCCTGGTAGGCAGAATTGCCAACATATCCCCTGAAAAGTGCAATTTATTCATAAAGATAACACTCTTTGATTTACTTTGGTCAATGAACATAGATTTGTCTGCTTCTTGAAAAGTATAAAAAGTACACCCTCCCTCTCTCACAAGGAGGACAAAAATATTTTTCCTTCCAGACTCACAAGATGCTGGATTTTCTTGAGAGTACTGACAACATTTCCTTGTCATTCTGACAAGATGCTATGTCCAACACTGCTTGTGTATCCCTTTCTGTTCCCACCTCTTCCCTGAAACACTAGTGGTGGTCCTGCTTCATGTTTCACAGATGTTTCTTCCACTCAACTCCTCAGTTGTTTTTCAAATGGCTTCTTACAGCAAATGATTCCATGTGTGTATGCTCCTTCCTTTCTGCTGACACCTTTTCTTTCTATAAAAACAATCTGCTGCTGTGTTTCAGATCTAGAGAGACACCATCCTATACCACAGATGCAGTTATTTTAGACTCTGGCATTGGTACACATGGTCAGCAGGCAATACCTCCCTCTTGTCTGTTCCTCATGACTAGCAATGTTGATGTTTTGTTCTCTCAATCTTGTTTCCCTCTGTTACCCTTACACACTCTGCATTTTTTTTCCCTTTTCCTGTTACTCTGCTTTCTTTGTATTAGTAGCCCATATGGAACCTCTTCATCTCTCACTACAGCTTGGAGGAAGAAAACCTCACACACTGTTTTAGCCCAGTAACTACAGGCAACTTGTATGCCAACTTTTTCTTGTGCTCAGGAACTGAAAAAAAAATCAGCTTTACATTTTCTTTATACACACACACACAGGCAAAATTAAATTCACTTTCTACAGCTGCTCACAGTACTGGTTACTGACTGATTCTGAAGAGACATGCAGAGATCAGACGCTACCATTGAGTTGATTGCCTTTTTAGTTTGCATGTGATAAAAGTTGAGCTGAGATTGTCTAGTCATTTCCATTCTGAAAGGTATTCTCATTTGTGTACAATAGTCTATGCAATCAAAATTTTTCATATCAAGTCATGACTGACCAAAAGGAGACTGTGATCCAGCTTGCTTCAGCAATTTCTTGATATAAAGACAAATGAAAAAAAACCCCACAAAACATCTTGCTTCCTCCTTGTAACTGCATTATTTGGGACCAAATTTATTTGAAATTGCTCTAGTATAACTGAAGAAATCTGCACAGTATTTTGCTGAATAAACCCAAGGTTTTGCTAAAAAAATTATTGAACCAGCGCATACTACAGAATACATCACTGTCCACCTTTGTGCAGGTATGTACATTACGAACAGACATATAGATATACATATATCTCAAAGCTGTTTTATGAACATGGCAGAATTCACCTAGATAGTCCCTCTTCTATTTTAACTTCCTTTTATCTTTTATATGCAATAATATTTTAATGTTTCCTCCCAAAAAGTAGTGTAACATACAGACAGAACATTTCTAGGATTAGTAGTGGAAAATACTATGCTCTTTCATTCTACAAAAGAATTAAAACAGGTTGTCCACTTAGTTTGTCTTTATTTTCCTAAAAGTGCTAGGTATGTTCTGTGAGAAAATTGAGACAATCTTTGCTTTGTCACTTGAAGTGGATTTGGGTTTGGAAGTAGATCAATGACGGTCCATGACAATCATAACTATAAATGTAGGACAAATTTTGTTCTTTTCATATACATGTATCTCCACGGAGATGCATGTACACTGTCAACAATATTAACAAATTTGCATTTCTCCCCCCTCTTATTCTTTCTCCAGGAATATTTGGTTGAGCATATGTTCACAACAAAAGTGTTCTTCGACAATATTAATTTTTTAATATGAAGAATGGAAAAGATATTATATGATTTTCCTAAGTCACAGAAGGCAAAGATTCAGCGATAGGCAGAGACTGTGTTCAAATTTGTATTCTGCACTTCCAGCTCTATGGACAAAACCACGTGACTTGGCAATATTAACTTGGTAGTATTATTTAAGATTCATGTAGTATGAATCATAAATAGTAGTATTTATTTAAGATTCATGTCTATCAGCTGATAGATGTGTGATTCTGAGCAGATAAAAGCTACAGCTGAGAGCACATTAGGAATGGGATAGAAGCTGCAGGAATCATTTTTTCTTAGCCTAAATTTAGGGAATTCTAAATATCGCGGAATGTTTAGATATTTATATGGGTCAACCATATAAAGAAAAGTGTGTTTCTGCTTTTAGTGGATGAGAGGGAGTGACACGTTGTTGATAGCTGAATCAACACTTTCATTGCTCCCTTTCTTCTTTCAAGTGTAGCATGAGCGTTTCTTACACCATGCTGGGAAGATGTCCAGATGTAGGAGAAATGTAGCCTCAAAGATTTTCCTTTTCTGGTTCTGTTTTTGTCAATGCCAGGCCACAGCTTTCAGTGGATGGAAGACCAGAGGGTCCTGTGTGCTCTTCCAGCACCATAACTAATATGTGCATTATGACACGTGTCACTTCACATTAGGCTTAGATCTTCATTTGCCTAGAATCTCTTCAGAGTATTCAAAGCAAAAACATGAAAATTTGGGATTTGAAGGATGAACATTTCTATTCTAAAACTGCTTAGTCTAAAAGCGTGTGATTTTTCTCACAGTTTTATTGTGTCTGTGTAAAAACATACAGCACTACATATTTATCCTCACCTTAACCACCATTATCTCCATGATTATGATAGTTTTTAGAAGTCTCTTCAATAAACCACTTATGAAAAGCTCTGTAGAAATGTCATACAACAAGCAGCCTTATCTGGAATTAGTAAAACCTTGTCCAGATTAAGGCTAGTTGTAAAACCTTGACCGATTTCTCCAGGCCCAGGATTTCCTTTGAGGTGATGAGCACAATGAGCCAGGTGGGAGATGCAAGGGGGATGCATGTGCTTACAGAAGAGAGGAAGAACAATAGCAATGAAATTTCACACAGTTTCGACAAAGTAAAAAAAAATAGCAATGAAAAGAAGCAGGAGCTGAGTAAAATGAACAGAACTGACAGCATATTACTTGCCTAGCCAAAGATATTTGCATCAATATATAAAATATGTAAATGAATCTACGAGTCATAGGCGAACATTTGCAGCTGTGGAGGATGTTAAAATTTATGTTTTATTCGATGGGATGAGAGAACAATGTGCAGAGAATAAAAACAATTGAGTTTTTAAGAAGTGCTTTGGCAGCATTCAAACACTGGCAGTTATCATCATAAGCTAGAGAAAAGACGCCTTTTTTTTTAAATTTAGTTGCTTCTTTTTGCAGTGAGATCTGTCGTTATACAAATGCATATTTTTCTACTAGCATTTTTCAAGTCAAAAATGATGTTTTACAACATATGTAGATTTGTATTTTTATGGGTAATATAGTTTCCCTAATAACCTTTCCAAGTGAAAGATTCTGCCTGATTCAGTGAAAGCGACTATTTTTTGTAAATTTGATTAGACTAAACTCATCAGTCCGTCTCTGAGCCATGTACCTGATTATGCAAAGGTAGACGCAATACATTATGCGAAAGCTGTTTAGCTGGGATAGTATCGTGGCTGTAACCAAAGTGGGTTTAGAGATAATGAGCTTGCATCCCCGAATACTTAGGATCGCAGTCTACTCTCTAAACTGATGATGCAGCAGCTGCATAATGCAACAATGTAATTTATTCATGTAATATGTACAATATTGCTGTAATAAAAAGCTCATTGGCGGTTGCTCTAATTCTCTGTACGAGCACCCTGTTATTAGTGGCTGTGTAAGTCAGTATTTCAGCATCTTCAAATTCTGGCTATTTATAAATTTCAAGCCACAATATTTTAAAAGGAGAGAAAAACCCCAAACGACCCGAGAAGTTCTGCATGGTGTGAATTGTGAATCTGTTCACACTGAACCAAAACCTGCAGCTTTTTTGATCAGTGCAATCAGTAAACAGAGAAAAAAACCCCAAAGCACGTCAAAGTGACCCTAGTTACTGAACTTTTTTTTTTCCACAGATGCATGTTACGAGTGATATGAAAAGAAGTTAGGTGGGACAAGGGGGAAAAAACCAGTATTCTGGGTTTTCATGAGAAAAAACAGAAGTCTCCTGATCTTGCCATCTTTTTCATTCAACGGTGAGAGTTGTTTATCATATGAGTGTTTATATTGAATGTAGATTTCTCTGAAGTAAATTTTAATGGGGATGTATTAAGTTTCAACAAGAGCCTGCATGTAAAGATAGTGATGAAGAGCATTGCAACAGAATGCTTGGAAATTAATCTGCCAGTTTAACCCAGTAACCGACATGCATACTAAAACACTGATGTGAATTGAAAATAAAATAACCACGCTTGACAGATATAATAGTTTAAGTGATTTCAAATTAACCACATCCCACTGACCGCAAGTGAAAAATGTGTTCATTCTCCCGCAATGAAACATGCTCTAGGGACTCATTATACAGAGTGGAGTAAGTAAAACCAGAGTGGAGTAATTGATGCTGAGGAAGAAGGAAGAGTGACAGCTATTTAATGATTCTCAAACTTATACATAAAGATATCACAAGCACTTAATATATTATTTTTCTCTTTCCAATCTAGAAGTATTATAGAGTTAAATTTATATTGTGCAGTAATTGCAACACTTGATATAGCTGTTAGGAATAATGAATCATGACAAAGATGCACCAGGCTGTAGATGAAAAGAGTGAATAACAAACAACCTTGTGCCAACATGTATGCATGAATTACGGGTGCTCTGTTTCAGGAGAACAGGTGAGATGAAGTCAGGGCATATCTATTGTCCTAACTCTGCCTATACTTACTTTTCAAATGGCAATAATTCCTTAAACAGTTTGAGCATCATGAAATCCAAAGTTATGTGATTTCCTCCCTTCTTTTCATGTACACTGAGGTCTTTATTTGTAGACAATCTGCAGAGTAGAAGATATACAGGAACTCAGTGATCCCTATCCCTGGCGGCTCCACAGGAGCAGTCACATATTCTGTATCATATTTATGCTCTATGGCAGGTTTGGTTTAACTCTAATCTTCTGTATCTCTGAGTAACATCTAACAGGCAACATGATGCTCACAAACCCCAGGTTGTGAACAGCTGAGTAGTAGCTACACAGTTACCTGGCAGTTAGTGTTCATCAATAGTTCTGCTGTGGCTACTGACACTAAAGGGTGTAGAATCTTCTGCTACAAAGCCAACAGAAGCAAACACATAAAAATCTCCATCCAGAAGTCCCTCACAACCTGAATTATTCTATGATTTTAGGGATAGCAGAAAGTCATTTGCACTATATATAATGAGGATGAGGAACCACAACACAGGTTTTAGAAAACTTTTGTCCTATCTTACATTGTTACCTGTGGGGTCATAGACAAACTATAAAACTTCATTAATGTGCCACTACCACTCACTAACTCTACCCTTTTTATTTATTTTGGCCGCCTTGGCTATGTGCTGTGCAAGGCAGTCTCTTCAGCAAACACTGCTTTTACAAAGATGGTGATTGTATGGTGTCATATCTGATCACAGAAAGAATACAAGTGGTGTGGGAACCATTAAGAAAGGTTTTAGCTGTATGCACAGAAATTGTCCTAACTCTTCCCTAAAAGAGGAACAAGAAAGCATTTGTACAGTGGGTTTGTGGCGTGCCTGGCTGTGACACTCATGTGCAGCCTGTTGAGGCATCCTGGCTTTAGAAAGCTAACGTTTGTGATTGTAGCTGGATCAGAATGTGAGGATCTGTCTGTGTAATTGCACTGTCAGGACTGTATAAAAGCACTCACTCATAAGGGCTGGGCTTCTGGGTTTTCATACGACAGCTAACTGCTGCTGATACTGCCAAAGTTGAGTGCAGGTTGCCAGCTGAGTTCCACTTTTGACAAGAGAGTTCTCATCTTCCTTTCCTGGCCACTGAATTGAGCGACCCTTGAGGGTTTAAAGAACTATCTAAAAAGAACAATGGTCAAAAAAATGCTTACCAAATTCAGCAGGACACAAATTCCAGCTAATTAAGGCCTTGATTTTTCCATTGTCTGAATATCATACAATGCTTTCTTGTTGTTATTTCCTTATTCAAAGATAGCCTCACCCTAATGGTATCCCCACTCTCCATCAAGTTTAGCATTTATCCCAAGACTGATTCAGTGGGAATAGCACCAGTCATTTTAGTCATTGTCTATTTTGGGACAGAAGCAAGTGGAATGCATTTTATAATGGGGAGTTTATACTTCATCCAGGACTTACAGCTCTCTTGGCTATCAAAATAAAAACCCAAACCAAAAGGAGAATAAAAAGAAAGAAAATTCTGCATGTGAGAATAGTTCCATTCCCCAGAACAGACTAAACTTAACAGTGAATGATGGTTTCTTTACCGTCTCCTGGCTGTGATGTTCTGCAAGTTTCTTGACTTAAATCTCTTTTATGATTTATCAAGATGTAAAACAAACATGTTTTTAGGCATATGGCCCAATGGTGATGAACTTATTCTGGTGTATCAATATTAATTTTGTGCCAAAGGAACTTTCCTAAAAGTCACAAAGAGGGGGCAGTTTTCTTTATCTTTAGAAGTGACAATTTTTTTTTTTTTTATTAGAGAAAATTACAGTTATAAACCAGCAAAATAATTACACAGAATGCAAATAATCCTCCAAAGTGTCATTTAATGCAGGTTGAAAAATGTGGTGCAAGTTGGTGGAAAGATTACACTGAAGGTAAACACAGGCATGACTGCTCATCAAGAAAGGGTTTTCATAAAGATAACTACAAAGTAGTCAAACAGAAGCAAAACGGGAGAAAACTGGGTTCTAGTGATTGTGTCTACTTAAAACCTCAGTACCAGGGGTCAGGATTTGGTCTCTCTGTCTCAAACCTTGCTTAGCAATCTTTTGCAGAAGAAATCAGAAATGATAAAATGAAGCCAGAATTGTGTAACCAGACTGTGTAACCCTTACCAGTATCCCTATCTGTGAAGTGCATATTTTCAGCCCTTTCATAAAGTCTATTCATTCAGCAATTATTATCCAGCCTAGCTGGGGAAGGGAGTTCAGAACACAGATGCTGCACCTGCTAGAAGGGCTATGGGCAAATTTCTTCATTATACACCAAGGAGATACTCATCTTCTCTACATTTGACCCAATTCTGAGCAACACTACAGTAGACCCAATGCATTTGGACATGAATTTGGATGTGAATGCAACACTGCAAACAAATCAGTCCATTATAACAGCATATTATAGAAGCACCATCTGTGCCTGTGTTTGCAGGTAGAACAAATTCAATTTTCAAATTTAAAAGAGCCCCACCACGCAATAAACCATAATAAAAAAACCCTCCTTAGTTAGGATTAAGGCTCTGCTCCTGTTCCCTCTCATTATTTGCCCATTCCACCAGTGTTGCACACCTTTAGGCCAAACATGAGTTGTGATAGGCTGTCATGCGGTTCGGGTATTATAGATGAAATCCTTCCAGAAGCAGCATCTGGCTCGATTTGTAAGCTCTGCAGTCATTCGTAGTGATGGGGTTACATGTGCCCTAGGCTTTGTCAGATGGTTTGGCTGCTTTTCTCCAGGTTTTTGTTTTTTTTTTTTAATTGTTATTATTAGTTGTTGATGGTAAGGAATTCCTACTCTGCAATATATGCTCAATTCACTGGCAATTTGCATGTTTAAGTAAAAAGACACCTCATTTATAATTAAAGCATTTTGAAACCTGACCACTAGCATGTTTTGGTTAGATGTGTTATTATTAGGTGTAAAACTATTTATTTTTCTCCAGTGGTTTACTTCTGAGAAAGGTGTTGCCTGGTTTCCTAAAAGTTAGTGGTGGGAATTACCTTTGTTGCTCTCTAATTGGTCTGTACCTGTAATACAGGGAAATTTCTAGAGGGCTGTAGAGATGATCAAAATATCCCCAAGAGGTTTTTTCTGTTGCATTCATTTTGTCGCCACATTCAGTCCTGAAAGTAAATAAGGTAAATTCCCAAATAGGATTTAATGTGTTAGACCAAATGCCTAATTAGTGTCTGTTCCCCTTTTCCTTTGGAATCTTAGTGTTATAAAGGGACTTGCCTACCTTGTTGAAAGGCATAATTTAGATAATTGTTATACCTCAGTGTGGTATCAGGTAGCATCCCACAATATGTTAGTTGTCGAAATAGCTTACAGCCGCTTTTACTAAATGTAAAAATTAAAATGCAAGGTACAGTATGAAGTTTGTGAAGCATGATAATTTGTTTAGAATTTTATAAAGATATTATTTTCAAGGTTTACAGTCAATCAGAGGAAAAGGATTCAAGGACTGTGGGACTAATGTAGCTGTGTGGAATAGAGGACAGCAAGATTTAAATATTTACTGATACCCAGAGAAATAATCCCATACTGTACAACTTTGCTTATATACCATTCTTCATATTCCTGATCTATCCTTTACTGCACCTTCTCCCCTCAACTGTGCTAATTTTGGGCTCTAAAAATATGTCATTCACACATGAATTAAATAAATATTGAATAAACAAGGATGTTGATAATGACATACTTCTTGTTCCATCTTCTTCTGTCATTATGTCAGGTGACAAGAAGACTATAATGAAACTTAGTCGACATACAACACAAAATAAAGACCATCAACATAAAGTGAAACTTTGATGAATAAACCCTCTACATTACACGATGTTTGTTCACAAAAGCTACTTATTTTTGAACACTAGTGAGAAAAACAAATTGAAACAATTCAAACTTGATTGCTGAACCAAGAAAAGGGTTAAAGTCACTCTCTTTACTGCTTAGCACTCAGCCATATCCATTGAAAAATTGTGCTGAATTTTTGTAATGAGCGTATTACTTATGTACAGTATTTTGCAGGCAATGACTCCAAGAAACATTGGAGGCTGCTTTAAACAACTTGCAAACTGTTTTAGACATGGGTAATGAATGCACTAAATTTTGTTTCTCATTTGCAGTGTTTAGAACACTACCTGCAAGTGCTCTCAGATGTCACTTGAAGAAGGAAGACAGGATTGGATTAAAGTTTGTCATGGAGATTTTTATTTTCACATGATCAGTCATCCGACTGAGGCAATGCATGGTACAGAGGTGTGGGAAGCATGGCTTAGAACTTTAAATATCCTGAAATAAGTTTCCATATTTATTTTGTTCAATTATTACAAATACACTCAATTTCTAAAATCACTTGCTTGTGAATAATTTATAATCAAAAATCAGAATTTAGAATCTGACTGAATCTTTTGATTTCTACTGAAAAACAGTACGTTTAACTTCAGTCTTAATTCATGTCATTCAACTGCTGCAACTTATTTTTCCAGAGTTTTTCTGGCATATGAGTTTAAACCCTATATGTAAGTTTTCACATTCAATCAAGGTCAAATTCATCTTAGAAGTAAAACAATTTTTTAAAATGAAATGTTAAAATTAGCTAGATCTTAAATGTGATTAATTATGAAATCTCAGGTTTTGATAACTTTCTCATCATCATCACTGATCTAAAATTAGAAGTTTTCTTTGAAGTCTCCATCTCTGAATGCTTTGGCCTTACATTTTCTTTTGAAATATTTCATTTAATGCATACGATGTTATGGCAGCCTGCTGTCTTTTATCCTCTACCTGGCTGAAGAATTTTCAGGTTTGCTGAAATTAGAATCAAACTTGTGCTGTACTTGTGATTTCTCTTATTTTGTCTGGCTTGGTATCTCACATCAGTTCTGTCCTTTAGGGAAAGAGAGAACAAGATTTAAAGTTTACTTCAACCAATTGTATGAATTTCTGTAGTGATGGCTTTGGAACACTTTTAGTTACTGCTTTGATTTCAGTACTTTGATAAATAGTGTCATAACTCTTTCTTTTGTTACTTCATCTAAATTTGTGCATCAAAAATGATCTCAAACTATAAGTTCTCTTGAAGACATAAATCCAGCCCTTCCAATCTAGGAATACAAAACTTTGTTTGCCATTTAAGGATTGATTTTTCTAACATTAAAATCGTCTCAAGTTGTGGTCTGGAGTTGCCTAGATATTTACTGCCTGTGTGTATCCATGTAGCTTGTTCACATAACCAAAATAGTTATTTGTGGCTTCACAAATAGAACTCATAAAAATATCTGTTTGTGAAGTCAGGCCTTTTTATAAGTGAAATAATGAGTTATTCTCATCAAGTAATAATTTACTGGAGTTAGCCAGATTGGAAGGGCGATAGCTCTGGAGCAGGTAAGGAAATGACAGCAGAAAGTTCTGTTGTGTAGAGTTTTAACTTTCCAGAAGACTCTCAAGAAGGGTGGACGGGAAAATGGGGGAGAAGGAAAGAGACAACAGAAGGCAGAGAAAAGCTGATGAGAACCGGTATCAAAAAAATGGTGGTACCCTGGTGTTCGTGGAAGAACACTTTGGAGCTCCACTGAGGATAGGCACCTGTCAAACTCCCAGCAGGGATAGACCCAGGGTGGTGGCTCATTGAGCTGTTAGCATTGAGCAGAAAAGTCGCACAGGACAACTCGGCTCTTGCTCATGTCCTTGTATCCCCTGGGCTAATTTCAGCTACCTGGTGGTATATGATTAACAACAGAGAAACAGGATGGAAAGAGTCCAGTATTTAAACAGAAATGTTACCCTTTATTTTGCTATAAGTTAGTGGTTTATAAATGGATGTCTTAGACTTTTCTGCAACTTGTTCCATGTGGGAAAGAATAATGCCTGAACAGAATTTTCTTTTTTATAAGAAGAAAATGATCAGGAAAGTTGAACATGATGATTTCATGCCGTGACTATAATGCAAACACATATTTAACCATCATTGTCTCCTCTTCATATAATAACTGAAAACATCTGTACTGTGCACTGAAACATTATATGCTGCATTACAGTTAGAAATGTGCTGAAGGGTTGGATTGGGTGTTTATTTATGGGCCATGAAAAGTAAGATTTTCTGCACTTCTCATGTACAGCTAAATAGCCATAGGTAGAGTACTGAAAATTTTGGAACCCAGCAGTCACTGTGGGAATGACTTCATTATTCACCAAAGGAGGTTTTTCCAGCAGAGCTGAGTTGCTGACAAACAATAATAAACATTACTGAAAGTTGGAAACAAGAACTCAGGGATGTTGATTCTGACTGTAAAAAATGCTCACAGGGCATGGAGGGCAAGATGCTCTCAAAATGACAAGGTACTACAATAGAGGGATCCCATTAGAGCTGTGCACATACATTTTCTCTATTGACACAGAAGTGTTCTGGCAGGCTCAGCAAACAAGCAGCTTCTCCTAGCTGCCTAGTCTTTACCTGTTGCCACAAGTAGTCTAGAAATGTATTTTTAATGGGCACACAAATGTTTCAACGATGAAGTAGACTCTGGTGGGGACATAGCAAATATCTTCTTGGTGTAGCTTCTGAGAGCTTTTTTAGCACAAAAGGTATCACTATGTCTTTTTGCTGAAGCACTTGACAGTTCATGACCATAGCACAAAATATTGTTTGATATTAATTATATAATATTTGCTTTGTCGGCCTGATATTTTACTGGTATTTGAAACAATGTGATTGCTTTAAAGAGCTCACTCTACAGTTAATTAATTTTGCAAATAACTACTAAGTTTTTTCCAACCTGAGCAGATACCAAATGCTCCGTAAGGTTTTCTCTGGAGCTTTGATTTTCTCTCTCCTCTGACTCTGGCTTGAAGTTTAAAACCAAGAAAGCGTAAAGCCCGTGCTCGTGATGGTGGTGTTCACAAAGAAGGACACAAAGAGTTTGTGGAGCCAGTTTCCCACTGAGCAGCAGAATGAGGAAAATCTGTGCCAGCTGGGGATTTAGGTGTTGATTGTTACATGACCCTTGCAAATATATTTACAAGAAAGAATGAATTTTACCAATTGATGACTGAACTAAATGTAATCTAATATTTTTTTTTGCCATGGCTAAAGCAATTTGAATGGCTCACATTTTCTCTGGCCATTGAATATGTCAGTTATTTACTATCTCAGGTTTGAGTGCCTATGGCTCTGCCAGAAATTGTTGGTTGACTTTCAAAGTGGATCCAGATTTCTCTCAGAGAGGTCAACAGATACGCAGGATTTCTGGAAGTGCCCCAATTAAACATGCGTCATTTGCACTGATTTTCCACGTGATTATCTCAAATAGCCATGGAAGGGCACAGTTATCAATCAGGAGACTGAAGGACTCAGGTCTGTATAACAGAGAAAGCTGAAGACATGAAGAGAAAGCTCATTTTTCTTTGCTCTCCAAGTGTTTACTGGGATAGGTAGTTACTATGGCAAATCGAGTATAGCTGTGAAGTTAAGGCTGATTCTATCTATCTTTATAGTGGGAACCCAAAGGGTTTTCAGCCTGTAATGCTGGATTTTTTGAACACAGGGTAGAGGAAATGAACTTTCAAACCAGAGGAATTCAGATCAGATGTCTGAAGTTAAAATAACAGACTGAAAAACAGTTGTTTGCCCTGCCCATAATGTCTTTACAGGTTGGATTGTTTTCTCTAACCTAGTTCTCACTCCAAAAATTCTCAGTGCCTTCAGGAGACAAAATAAACCTAGAGACAGTGCATCTCCTCTATGGTCTGCCTGTGTATCAGATTCTTTCCTGAGGCCTCTTGGTGTGGATCTGTATGGGATCCCAATCTCTCATCTGCCTGTTGGCTCCTACCAGGCTGCCATGTTCCTCACTAAAGTAGTGAGCACTCACTACTTTAGTGAGCTCACCTCTCCCTCACTTGCACATAGATCACTCTTTTATTATAATTAATATTTTCCCCCTCTCTTCCCTAGGAGAAAGCTGAAAAGATGTGATGATGCAGAACAATAAACACAGCTGAAACTTGATGGCCAACATGTGACCATCCTTCATTATTTGTGCTCTGATCTCAGTGTTGATGGCTGCTTTGAACCAGAAGAGGTGGCAGGAGCATTTTTGTTCCAAAAGATATATTGCTCATATTTGTTATTGCTTCCCTACATGTAATGAAAAAAGTAAGCCAAAATCAGAGTCTTAGCAGTAGACAAAGACCTTCTTTCTTTATTCTGGATAGTCTGGAAAACAAATCCCAGGTTGAAGTGCAGACTTGCACGATCAGTGCCTCACTAACTGCAGCCCTACAGCTTCAGGAGACTCATTGCTGCTGATAAATCATTTCTAACTGACTCATATTCCATCCAGACACACCATGGTGGTACTCTAGAAGCCCACTCTGTAGTACATGTAGTGGTGGTGGAAGCTCCTTGCCTGTGGTGGCTTAAAATATTTGGAGGGGATTTTGTGGAAAAGGGAGAAGATGAAGTACACACATTTTCTCAAAGACAATGCTGAGTGATGTTTCCATCTGCTCTTCTCCCTGACAGGACTTCAATGAAGATCCAACGGACTGCTGGGAGCAGCAGTTTCTCTTAAGGTACTTCCTTTGCTTGCAGATGCCTTCCTAGATTCCTACTTATAATGGTATGTATATCTATCAAGCTCAGGTTCTGTTTTCCAGGACTCCTTTTTTGTCCCCTTTCACCGCAGGGAAGAGGTCCAACTTCCTGGTTGTGCAACAAGAAAGGTGTAGGTAAAATTTCTGAGAACTGTCCAAAAAATTACTGGTTTACTCTTTGTTTAGTGATTTAGTGTTTGAGATATTTAATAATATCTTAAACACTTCAACTAGAGCTGAAAAATGGAATTTTCATGTTAGTAAAGGGTTACACTGATTTAGCTGAGTCTGTCATTGTTGCAGTTTTTGTCACCTCATAAGAAACATCCTACTTTTCTCCATTACTGCAAAGAATCAAGGAGTTATTTGCCTCTCCAGAATATAATAATACAAAATATAAAAGTAGATTCTGATCATGTATGTTCAACCCATGTATTCACAAGAATCAGATTGTACAAACTCCATACCTTAATTCGTTGTCTTAATTATCTAATTCACATCAATCTAATTTATGTAACAAAACTAATCTGGGCCATAATTCCCTGCTATTATGGGATAGAATAACTCCATCAAACTCAACAGACCTGCGTCAATGTATGCCAGTAGGGAATTTAGCCTTAATATTCCAAGGAGCAATATGGCACATGATTCACTTTGGTTCACATTTTTCCCAAGGTCTTATGTAAAATAATTTTATTTTTAGTTCAGAAGAGAAATGTTTTTACAGACAGAATTGCATGTTTGTACAGACATTCCCAGAGATCCAAAAAGTATCTTTTTGTCTTCAAAAAATAAAATACAAACCAAACATCCTCAAAAGAGAAAACAAAAGGGCAATTGCTGTGCTTGATACAGCATCATATTGGATGCTTTTGTGTTGATGCAGCTGTTCCAGTGTCTTCAGCCTCTGGTGATGGACCAGAGTGAAGCAGAAGTCAATGGACAGATTTTGGTTACTCTACAATCCCATTTTAGTGTATGGAAGGAAAATTTTGAACACAACAAATTTAAAGAAGTTGATTAAGACAGATTTTTATGTAAGACTTTTAGCACTCCAAAGCCACTCAGTTTTGTGTTAAATTGAGGAGGCTCCTTGGCAGATTTTGAACAAAGCTTTCATTGATTCAATGAATTGAGGATCAACAGAAGCTAACAGTTAGGAAACATTAAAGATCTGGATTATTGCTTGTCTCAGTTTTTTAAGGAGACTTTGGAAATTCCATCAAAGAGTATGAGCTATAGATTAGTTCACACAAAATATTCCTGAAACTGCTGTGTCAGCTCTTCAGAAAATGTTCAAGTCCATTATATTTCTTAAGTAATTATTATTGATTCAGCTAATGATCCTGAAATGAAAAAGTGTCAATGGTGGAAGCCAAGTTTGCAAAAGAAATATCCATATAATTCCAAGATGAAACTATGCAAAAACATTAAAAAAATATATCCATGATTTTCTCCCTCTAGCTCAATGTTAAAGTTCAATTCCAATTTTGTTTTGTCTTTAAAGTTCATCCTTTAAAAATAAGACATTTTTGGCAAATAAATTTCAAGGGAAATGAAACTTGTAGATTTAAAGGATTTGATACAAATTTGTAATGAATTACTGTTGTGTTTTGGAAAACTGGTTTTATTATTTTTGGAAATAAAGGACAGTTTCCAATTTTTTATCATCTTAGAAATATTCACAGTCGCTGTTTATGAATTTGTTTAGGACAGGTTTTTCATTTCTATAAATGTATGCAAACTTTTCACTTTTCTTTTTATCCTAACTAATTCTAGAGAAACTGTGTGTTACACTTTGCGAAGAAAAGAAGTAAAGAAAAGAAATTTATACTGTTACCTTTGGTCAGCATTTCATTATGCTGGTCAGATACCAATGCTAGGTATCGTGAAAAATAGCAAGCAATACTTCCTTTGAAGTTTAACAAATAGAGAAATAGCATCCAAGGCTCAGAATGCACCAGCTGTAAACACAGTGCATACCCATAGGCAATTACTGCACATTCACAGTGGCAGTATAGCTTTCTGTATTATTAAATAACTTTCTGAAAACCGAATTTTCAGGGCAGTTTTATGATGTGAAAGGGAGAGGAAGAAGGTTAGGATAAAACTTAGCTTCATTCAACACTGGCGGCTGTGGTTTTCAATACCCATAAATATCTAGACAAGAGCCTTCTGCCTCCGCACACGTCCATGGTTAATGTGTGCAATGTCGCGATGGTCACGATGCTGAACTCCAGCCCATCAGGGCGCTAATTTGATCTCTGGCACACCCTTATTATAACCACCATAATGAGTGTTCCTCTGTCAGGAAGCTTCCACACCTTATTTCCCATCTGATGTGAAGCTCAATAAAAATCCCTTAAAACCATTCATTAATCTATTGCATATAAACCAGTTTGTAATACAGATATAAGCCTCAAAGTAGTGCTAATTTTATAATGTTTGTTACTGCTAAGAAAGCCATGTTAACACTGGTGAGGTGTCAGGAAATGAGTAAGTATATCTGTATTTTTATCTATTGAAGATCACTTAAGTGTTCTTTTCACTTATCATCAGTATGCATAGCACACTTATGGGCACAATAATAGTTCAGAAGAAAGGAAAGAACACACAGAAATGCCAATGAAAATGAAATAAGGTAACTTCAAAATAGGGGAAAAAACGTGCTGTCTCTCCTTCCCAGCAAACCCAAATAGTTACATTCAAGAAATATTATTTCTCTAAGATGACTGTCAAGGAACCAACAGAAAACACATCCCAAGGAAAACTGGATAGAAGATGTGGGAATAAAGGCTGCAGGATTCTTTCCATCACAATTTCTTGCTCTGTCAGAAGTTGCTTTATTCATATTATTAAGTGGTATGATCTGCCAAGTGACAGGAGGTCTGGGAAGCTGGGGAGAGGTGGGAAATGTACCTCCTACTCACTGTTTGCTTTTAAAATGGTATCGGATCTATGGAAAGAGCAGCTGTAGGAGTACTCTCGGAAAAAAAATAAAAGAAGAGTGAAGAGATATTCTATTCAATGTATTTGAGAACTGAGTGGGGAAAAAGGTAGTTCATAAGAGGAAAGAACAGAGAAAAAAGGAAAAAAACAAATGAAAAAGGATTGAAGGAAGCAAAACAAGAAATCATGTTATTTATTATGCTTCTTCAAACATTGTGTGTATGTAGATGACCAGTCCTAGCCAATATATGATATAGCACCTGCTCAGAATACACACCAGCCATTATTACAAAAGGAAAATTTGGTGGATGTGGCATCATGTAGCTGAGAAAGGCAAAAAATTCTCATCAGAAGACAGGAGAAAGCCAAAAATTGTCAAGATGTTTTTGCTAGTATTGCGTTTTAGCTCTCCTTATAGCAGTGCAGGTTGACGACAACCTAAATGAGCAGCTCTGGCATAATGCCACAATTGAGAGGAAAGCCTGCTAGTTGGAGGCACGCTAAAAACACTGGGCTTGCTTCCACACTCTGTCAAAACAACGCTCGGACGGATGGAGGCGTGGGCTTCCCAAGGCTGGTTGTGGATCCAGGATTCAGTGCTCCATACATGTGGCGTTAATTCACAGCATTGGCATGAGATGCTGCAATGACCTCATGGCTGTCAAGTGCCCACCATAAGAGAGCTTCTCCCTTCCCAAATTGCCCTGGCAACCTCTTTTTCTCATAACATCAGGAACAAAGAAGAGGATGGCAGCTGAGTACCTCTACACGGGAGAAATCCCCAGCTGGGGTTAACCTTTGCTATACAGTGGTCAGAGTCAATCATATGGTGAAAAATGTCCACAGCAAAGCAGCAGATCTTATCCTTTGTGCTATATAAAGGACTCCTGTCCAATAATATATATACTTACATACCTGTTATAGATCTTTTTGCATGTATATTCATGCATGAAAAAAATGGCAAGGTTTGTATTCCACACAAATAAACATTAAATGTTTTAGCATCATGACCCTCCTCATATCCCCCCCTCCCATTCCCCCTCTACCTTTGAGAATAATGTAATTTTATGCATTCTCTCCTATCCTGGGCATGAAAAAGTAAATGCTGTATTACCCCAACTTAGGTAACCCTTAGGATAATTTTTTAAGCAGCAGGAAACTAGGCTATCTGGCTGGGTAGATAATGATATCAGCTGCTTCCTTCCAAAACAACAGGTGCTTTGGCATAAAACTGTATATCATCATACTGAGATGATGACATCAGTTCATACTTCAGCTTAATTATAAACTACCTCCATTAATCCTCAAATAATTAAACATTTTGTGTATGGTGCAAGGTGAAATATAAAAGCAAAAGGTGCCTAGATGTTCATCACAGGGTTAAAATGGCAGTTTCTGAATCGTTAGTACTTGTGTCTGCCTATTTTAATGTAAACTTCAAACTGATTTTAAGCATTTGTTTATATTTTAATGTTCCAGCCATGAGGAAGGTGAAAATAAATACACCTAAAATTCAATGCAAACTTGATGAAATAACAAAGATATATTGATTGGAGTCACATGGAATATATAGGTGCATAAATATAATGCAGAAAAAACAAAGATGTGAGGGATAAGGCTTTGCATGTACAAGAATTATTGGGGGATAAGTCATGGTTCATGGCCCACTAGCAGAATAAACATTGCAGCATTTTGTGTTTGCAGATTTTATGCAAGAAGATCTTAACCTCACATTCAGGAGCAGTACATCTAAATAAAACAAGCTCTGGACAAGAAAGCACCATTTATTGAAACAGATTGATTGAACTTTGTAAAAAAAGAAGTATTATTGAAAAGCAATATTAACATAATAGAACTTAATTTCTTTTTAAAATAATTTAGTTCACACAGTATGCAGTCACTTGAAAACTATACATTCTCTCCTTGCATTTTCACAGTCTGTGTATATGTCCATCATTTTTTCAAAACTCAACAACAGATTGCTCAATTTTTGATTTGATATGTAAATTAGCAGACAGAGTGAGAGCTGAATTTGTAGGCTAAAAGAGCAGAGGAGCACAGCAGATAAAAGATTATGTTCTTCTGCCTTTAAAATATAGCACTGACCTTCTTTAAAACAGATGCTATCTTCAGGAGCCAGATGTGTCTCCAACCAAATTAGTTATAAGAAATACATCCAAGGACATAGCCATTTAAGAATCAATAAATTATGCATTTGTCATTTGTTATTGTGTGAGGCTTACGCTGACATTTTTGACATGAATAAAAGTCTCTGTCCACAGTAATAGCATTAACAATTTAACAGAGGTGGTTTTATACCAAAAGAGAAGTGGTTTGAAGAAATTACTGTTTACCACCATGTACATATACACACCTTAATTATTCATTGCATGTCCACTTACCAACCTACTTCATGTTATGTAAGGTGTACTAGATTAGAAAGTTAGAGGTTGGGCACGTGTGCTGCACTGCTGCTATTTCAACCCACTTCAACCTGAAACAAAGAAAATTATTATAACAATTATTTTCTATTCAGACAACCAAATCAAGAAAGTTCTGTTTATTGGTGGAACGTTATGAAAAATTCCTACGAAGAAGAATTTTATTTTTCTAAAAGCAGAAGCCATGGTGGAATTTTTTTTGTGGGTTTAGTCGAAACATTTGGATGACCATATGGAACTCTTAGTGGTGCCATGGGACCATGCAGCTATGAAATCTGATCACTATCTCCCTAGTGACAGCTGGAGCCTTTACACCATCAGAAAATTTTCAGACTTCTAATTTGTCATAACTACCTCCTGTGGAAAGAAAATATGTTATGTAGTTAGATACAAGAATCTGAGTCTACAGTGCTACACATATCGGCTTCTCTTCCTTTTAGCTTTCAAGATTCAAATTAATTCCTTGCATCTTATGACTCATTGATGCAAAAAATAAAACATACACACAAAAAGAATAAAAAAACATATGGGGTGTTGTGAAATGAGGGTTATCTCTGCTGTATAGTTATAGTGGAGAATGACTTATTTTGAAAAACCTACTTATGTAACAAATGTTGATCCATGCACTTCAAAGTTTCTTTTTATTTAAGCCTTCTCTTCAGTTTTACTCTGCTTAGCAAATTAAAGTGTAGCTTTGCAATGGTTTCCATTATTTTTAAATTTTTAACATGTGTATTCTTTCATCACCACATCAGGCCTGAAAAGACACAAATTTGAGTCATTTTTATTAGAGGAACTCATGGGAGAAGGAGATGAGAGTTCCCTGCCCTCTAGAATCACACACTTGAGAGAAAAAAAGCTCACAGCTGTACCCAGGAAACAAGTATTGTTTTGACACTCAGAAATATAGGTGTCCACCAGGCAGTCATTTTGAAAATAATGGGGAACGTGCTTATGTATCTCTATATATTTCTCTATGGGGGCAAATAATCCAGCAGAGCTGAGAATCACGTCCCCATGTTTGTTTGCTGTATAGCCTTGGCTTGCTTTCTGGTCTCCCAGGGCGCTTTCAGAAGTTTGTGAGATATAGCTCAGTGACTGTGAGCAGGATAAAAATGTAAACATATGTAATAATTTTCTTTTCTATGGCCCTTCTGGTATCCTTGCTAGCCAGACATCAAAAATGCCTCACTTCAGGCATGGATACTGCTGATTCATACCGTGGGTACAGTTGTGATGGATTTAGAGAGGAAGTTGGGTGCTGCATATAGAAGAAGCTGAGTGTTGTTTAATCTTCTTGACAAGAAAAAGATAACTTCTGGGTTAGGATCATAATCCTAGTGCTGTTTATGACTTTTGAACTTTCAGCTCAAGTCAGTATTTTATAAAGTTAATGAGCAAAATTGACAGTAAGCTTCTAATAAAAGATCCAACAGAATCTTTCTCCCAAGTCTTATAAACACTAGTCTCTTCTATCATATCTAACCATTCTGGACAGAATGAAAGAAATCTAGGAGTACTGATCTGAGACAATTGAAGAAATCCACAGATTATTTATGACTATTTATTACATCAGAATGCAAAACTGAGGTAGATCCTAATTAATTCCAGACTAATTTTCTGTATAGGAGAACTGGAAGAAGAGAGGCTGTGCAGCGCATGTGACAGAAAAGAAAGCACTGGATAAAAGGCGCTTACTGTTCCAGTATGAATAGTACAAGACAGTGTTAGGAAGATATTTGCTTAGATTACTAGAAATGATAAAAGACTTTCCATTAAAAAACGATGAGGAAAAACTGTGCATACCCTAGGAGAAAGGAAAGAAACGGCAGGGATAGCATCATGCTATGTAGCAACCTGCCACCAGCTTAGAAATGGACAATAATGACAAATGGACACAGGGGATAAAACCTCAAACACACTGTGAAGAGTTATCTTGGGCAGATGCACAATGTGTTGTATCTATTGCTGACAGTTACCCAAGGTTTCTGCTTTTTCTACACATTGACAGTGTTTGCATTGTATGGCATGCCAATAAAATATTTTGATTTGAAGCTGAGCACTGTAATTGTTTTTTCCTTTCCTTAGGAAACAAACCATGATATGTAGGTTGACTTGGAAACTCATATTTCATGATGTCTTGTCCCCTTCTATCCTGTTTTTGCAAAACTTCCTTTTAGTACCAGGGCCATTCCCAGATGCCCTGGAGCCCCGATGCACATCATTCATACCATTTTTAAGCCATATGAAGTATCAAGAGAGATTGGTAAAAGGAAGGAATTGTGTGGAACATGGACACATACAGCTGAACATTTTTCATCCACTGAGCTGCAGTTATAGCTACACGTTTGGCAGATTAAATCAATGCATTATTAAAGTTGTCTTAGGTCCAAAATGAGCTTAACATGGGTTTGAAATATGGCTGCTCTGGTCTCCTGAAGTCCTGCCATGTTAATCATACAATCATTTTGCCTTAGTTAGGTGGTTATTGGCGGTGTGCTCTGCTTGTTCAGCCAGCCACGATGCCATGCAGCAGCACCTCCAGGACTCAGTCCACAGGAAGATGCTGCAAGCAGAAGTCCTGGGGCGGTTTGCTTTTGACTTTTGTCTCATATGAATCTGTTCCCCCAGCTGCCTACACGTGGTTCATGAACTAGTCCCTTGTGGATACCTGCAGGAACAAGCATTCCCATATAAAACCAGCCTTGTGTCTTGCTCTTGGCTAGCACCATTGCCTCAGGCTTGGTCCTGAGGAGACAGAGTTAAAATATCATTTCTTACCAAATTATACGCTAATTTTTGGTTGCAAACAAAGACTAAACAAGGGCTAATTTTATCATGTTGAGTTGCTATTTTTAGTATGCTGGGTTTTTTTCACCATCAAAATTTTCGTTACCTCTTTTTATATGTTTTTTTAAGCTTAGCCTTATCCATCCCCAGAGCAAGATTTTAAAGTGCTGTGTCCACAGTAAACTTTGATCAGTTTATTAAACCTGAGGATTTGGCCTTTCTTTTACCCAAGCCTATTCCACAAGAATATGACAAACTACTGGACCCCAGTTTACCACTGTTTTTTTCTAGCTACAGACTGGCCAAAGTTAAAATAAGACCCTGTGTAAATGCTAGATAGTGGAAAGCATCACTGAAGAGCAGTACTTGTACATCTGCTTTTAAGAAGTTTCCTTAATTCCAAACTGACTGAATAGATGGACACTGATTTATAGTATCTATGTATATATTGTCTGTTATGTTGTCTTTTCTTTAAGTACCTATTTAATTGCTGAAATGCAAAAAAGTGGACTGTTACCTTTTGCTAATAATTATTAAATGGGAAACCATCCAAGTGACTATGAATACTCACTGTTCTTCAACTTATAGCAATAAAAGGAGGTTGAATTTTGTGAACTAGGGAACTGATGGCCTTAATCACAAGGAGCAAAAGATTTCTGGAAAAGCAGATAAAATCTATGATGCCTATTGTGCCTATTTCTGGTGCACTCTGTGAGCTGAATGAAAACTGCTGTAATATTGTTTAATTAATGCTGAATTGCATGATGGCTGGCCTTAGCTCTCTAATTACTATCGGTAGTAGCTCTTCAAATTTTGATTAGTGGAGAGGTGAATCACTACCTTTGATGTGGTGAGGCAGCTTCTGCCACAAATTAAAACCAGGTAGTGAGGCTATAGATTAATTGTGGGTATGTGGAGCAATTAGGACAGTCTACCTCCCCCTGTCTTCTGTCTGAAGTTTGTTGCCTGTGGTAAAAGTTATAGAAATCAAACCTGAATTGTATCATTTTGGATGAGATCTCTCTATATATATAAATGCACTGTTTTGGAGAAAACCTGTAGTCATTCTAATTCAAAACATGTTAGATGTCATTTTCTTCCTTTACAGCAGAAAGAGCAAGTACCAGAAAGCAATCTGCTGCTGGGGAGGGGCTGGGGAGGCTCCTCAGGCCACACAGGGAACAGCAGCATCCATCTGGAGAGCACTTGCTAGGGGCTCTCATGGGATACTGTTAGTTTTGACTAACTTTGTATTCCTGCAAATGCGTAAGAAACTGTTTGATAGGAAGCTAAGCAATGACTTCCAGAAACTGCATGCCTTGAAGCAGTTGCCACAGGGCTTGGGGAGGGCTTTGCTAGATGAGGAGGCCCCGGTCACCCTCCTGATGCTGTAGGTACCACCAGCACAGACTGAGGGTGTCTGCAAAGATTTAATCTTGCTTAGGTGTGAACCTGAACCGAAATATAAGAAGAAATACTGTGAACTAGTGTGAGATTTTAGAGCTTTTCTTCATGACAAGTGAGTTTTCCTAATCAAATCAGTGCCTGGGTTAGAGTATTGTGGCTTTCTTTTTTATTTTGAAGGTTTCTGTCTATGTTGTGTCACCATGTACTGGATTAAGAATCTGGAAGAATTGGAAAAAAAGCCAATTAAAAAGAAAATATATTATTGCCACTAATTTCTGATATGATTATGAATGAAAACAATCTGATTTAAAGAGATTGTAATGTATGCATTTTTTTATGCTCTACCATCTTGTTTCCTCCATGTATGCTGCTCTGTTTTCATTTGCTGTCAGGATTTGGTGTTTGGGCTTGGGGTTCTTTATTTATCTCGTCCTCCCTTATCAATTCTAATTTACTCCTTTCTCTACATACTTTGCTCCTATCCCATAACTTACTGTCATTTCTTGCCCTGATTTGTTAGTGGGAGCATGAGAAAATAGTTTCTTCTGAAGCTGCTAAATATGTCTCTCATTTATTCAGCTGGTGGGAGAGAAAGAAGAAGGAATGAGGTTCAGCAAAGTAGCCTTTGTAACCACAAGATTGTTTGCACTTTACTGCCGGAACATGCTGAGACTTGAAACCTTTGTATGATTTTTATAAGTAGAGAGGCTGTAATTGAACTTTCTTACTAGACATTAAGAAGAAATAAAATATTAATATATTTATTTTCTTCTTTTTTTTATACACATAGCTTTTGAAATCATGTGAGTGGGTGCAATTATAAAAATCTCTGTGCAAATAATGAGACCCCTGTGAACAATTTTAAAGAGAGCAAAAGCAGCCTTTTGCGTATTCATTTCAGGGAAAAGCAATCTGGTTGGAAATTTTTACTGGAGAGTCTCACTCACCTACTGTCAAAACTGCTTTCTTGATGTCCGCTTCTGATGGGTGTATAAAGCCGAAACTCTAAGTAGGTTTAAATAGCACAAGATTTAGACAAAAAATGAGCACCCCACTTCTGTGTGTTGAGCTTGTCTCTGCGTTTAATGAATAAAAAGTATAGATAACTATTGAGAAAAACAGGTATCCTCAAGTGCTTTTTAAAATAAAGCTATCTTCTTTAAATCAGAAGAAAGGAAATTATATACTTTGATGCTCAAGCATTTTCCTTTGAAAATAAAAGTGAGAATTTCATAAACACAGCAACACCAACATAATCAGTGCACAGAGCTTTGGATGCAACAAACTACCAGTACAAAAATAACTGAAAAAGAGACAAAACTGCATGATAGGAGTTGTTGTTGTCATCTCAGTGATCCTAGAAATGAAAAGGAGTGAAAGCAGGTGAAAATAAATGAAAATGACAATATGAAGAAATGTATAGGATTGTATATTTATATATAAACTATGTTTATATAAACATAAGTAGAAAACACCATATGGCAATAGGAAATGTGCCACCAAATAAGTGAAAAGAAATAGTAACTCTTATTTCTGCATAGTTCAGCAAGGGTACAATGACAAGGACCTGCACATTACCAAGGGAAGAGGAACTCGAGTCTGTACACATAAAGACCCTTGTTTTCTATTGAAATAATGTTTGACAGAAGAAAGGCCAGTTATAACCATTAATCTGGTTCAATTTTACTACAATTTATAGCCCATGAGAACAAAATAAGGCTATTGAAGTACATGGCAGCAGCAGTACATGAGTTCGTGCTTAAAAATATTATTCTCAATGTTGGGACATCTGGGCAGCCAGATCTAATCGTATTTCTTTTCTCTGCCAGAACTAGAACATCTGACATTGGAGTTATTTGTTCTGACATTTCTAAACAGATAGTGCCAGATAACTAACTAGAACCAAAATCTTTCCTTTTTTGACATTATTTGGATGTGTCTCCAGTTCTAAAAATCCTGTCATAGTTAAAAAAAAAAAAACCCACACAGAAAGAAAAAGGCGTGTTAGGTGTGAACAAGAGCCCCACAGCCAGATTTCCTGCTTCACTTTTGATCCCCTTTGTGTTGCCTGTAAGGTGCAAAGGAGCTGGTGTCTGTTTACAGCTGCTTGGTGGAGGGGCCTCCAGAGGTGGGGAGGTCTCAGACAGAACAGAGGGATGGAGCTGAGTGCTGTTCCCAGCCTGCTCCCAGCTTCACAAACCCTGCCAGACAGCAAAGGCCATGGAGAGAGCAAGGCAGGTTTCTGCTGACCAAACTCTGTACAGGGGTTGAAACATGGAGGATCAGATGTGTAACTGCACCCTGTGCCCCGTTCCTGCGTGGGCTGGGCTGTCCCATAAACCCTGACGGGATTTGTAGGCTGCCTATTTGCTCTGCCACTTCCTCTCAGTCGCTTTCTGGGTTTAGACCATTTTCTTCAGTCCGTTTGTCTTATCACACTTCATGTTTTCCTGAGACAATTTAATGGAGTGTGGGAGTTATCATAATAATCTCCCAGGTTCCACATTTATTTTCCTTAGCTTGCAGGAATGTTAAGGCCAACAGAGAGAAAATAGAACTTGATCTATTTAAATAATGCTTAATATAGACACGTTTTGATGCACATGGAGAGGAAAGAGACAGGTGAAAACCAAGCAAAATGAAGCCTTGTGGAATACTGCCTGCTCCACAGCCGTGCCACATGCTGGTCATTAATAGATGTCACTGATACTTTATGGCCAGTTGTCTGATTCTGTGGCATTCACCCTACTCTTAGCAGTGTATTGCCTTACCAGAGTGGCATACAGGTTTAGTGTGATTTTCTTCCTTGTTAACAATGTTGGAAGTAGTTTCTGATTTATAGTATTCCAGGACAGACTATTCTGAGAAATGCGTTAGCTCTTGAAAACATTTTACAGTGTCATCCAAGATAGATTGACAAATTTTGTACTTAATTCTTTAAAAATCTGAATAGTGCAAAACTTTTTGAAGCTTCTTAGTAAAATATGATCATTTTTCAACCAATTCTAGTATTTATTCACATTCAAAATATCCATCTGGTTTGAAGAAAAATGTAAAGTGAAAATGAAATGTTTTTCTTTTTTGAAGAGCTCCATTACCCTAACTGTTTTTATCACTGGTGAGAATCTTTCACTCAGCTTCCTACACTTTGGGTTGGACCAATGCCAGAGCCCACTTCTATATGTAATACATATTGTGAGTATGCAGAGTAGCCTGCTAATTAATCAAGAATCAGGGACGTGTTGTAGTCAGACTTCCTTCATGGAAAAGGAGTTGGCAGCAGAGATGCCTCCTGAAGCTGGTTCAAAGGAAGCTTCTAGATGATGGAACCAGAGAGAGAAAGAGGCACCTTCATAGCTTTCATGTTGAACAGAAGGTCTCGTGATGTATGGAGCTGTGTGTGATGGTGATGTTCCCTGTGGCTTGTTTTCTGGTTGCAGATTAATTTGCTTTACATTCATCTGTCTGGCATGTGACAGTTAATTCATTTTCTCCTCAAACAGAGGCTAAAATTCTGCCATATGACCTAGGGTGAAATCCTGAACCAACTGAAGTAAGAAGAGTCTTACCCTTAACTTCAGTGAGATCAAGATTTAATCCTTATTCTTTACTTCTCTGGGGCCAAGCTTCATCTGAATGACAAATACAACCCCTTCAATTTCACTGGGATACAGAATGAAAGTCAACTTAGAACTGAATGTGCCAAGATTTGTAGTCTGCACTCACTTAATAGTGGCTCTATAGTCATAGTCAGTTCATAGACATTTTCCAAAAGTCTGTATATAGTGCTTTAGTATGTAAATGTATTATTCAATGATATTTTCTCTTTTTGCAGAGGAAAAAGAAGATAAAATTCATTTTAAAAGTAGTATGTTGGAGTACAAAAAAAAAGCTGGGGGTAGGGAGACATATAAAAACTGTGCTAAGTCAACTGGTACTTTACAAGATGTTCTAATTTGGCCCAAGGATTTTAGACTACTTTAATCAGATCACAGCTGGGCCCTTTTCTAAGAATAGCCTTTTTAGGTTAATTATTATAAAATCTCTCTGGTCTATTAAAACTGAGGAGATAGCACATTCTGTAAGTGAAAGTGGTAGGCTGATAAGATACATTTTTTTGGCATTAAGTAACCATGCCTATCTTAATTACAATAAAAATCTTTCAGCTGAAGGCAGGTTGACTTAACTAACAAGCAATTAAAACAGTTGAAACTATCTTTGAGAGGTGATACTTGGCCACCTGACAAGTGTAATGAGATCTTCCCATCCTTACACCTTTTTTTCAAAAACCTTGAAACACAGAAGGAATGTAGTGACTGGATGTAGCTAAATGGTATGTGGCTTTTTCTTTATATAGCACAACATTGTTACATTTATTTATTTTTTTAAGGGATGAAAGGGAGTAATGTTGTACTGCAGGCATCAACATTGTGTTTTCACCTTCATTTCCATCTTCAGTAGTGACTAGGAAGAATAACCATCCAAGCTTTTAAGGAAAATTTCAAGTAAGACTACAAAAAAATCAAGACTTCTCTTACAATGACAAAACTTCATTATAAGCCAAGTGATCTGAAGCAGGCATGAAGTACTCAGGGAGGAGAGGAATCCTAAGGAGCACTTTTTCTGAAATAAATGGGGTGATTTGAGGGAACATGAGTCCTAAGTTTGAAGGTGATGTGGCAGTGAAGATCTGGAGACTTACAGGACAGTGAAGCTTCTCTTGTTGTGGTCCTGTGTGAGCTGCTGGAGTGGGTCTGCACTCTCAGAAATGTACCTGACTGAGAGGAATGGCTCAGGGAGTTGGAGCAGCTGGTTTAAAGTTGTTAGCAAAGTTCAAATAAAGTGTAAAGCATGGTGCTTGCAGCATTTGGTTAATAGTAGGCCATTCCAGCATTTCACAAATAAAGTATGTCTTGTTTAGGATTTCTAACACAAAGCAACACAGCATGAACCAGAGCAGGGAATACATTCCAGATGACTAAAAAAATGAAAAATAGCGTGGTAAGCAAAGACGAGGCTATGACTAATCAAATTGGCTAGTGGAGACAATTTATACTGCATTAAGTACTGAAATATTATGTACCAGAAGAAAGCTGGCAGGGCTGAATTAGTAAGGATGAGTCATTTATTAAAACTCTCAGGAAGAGGAGGTAAGGCAAAGGGACATAAGGTGAATGGAGCATAAAAATTTTTATGAAAATGCAATTAATCTTAACACTGCAAAAGGACAGCAGAGCCTTCTGTTTTCAACTTCTGCTTTGCTACTGTGGATCAAGGCATTTTATCCTGGTTTTTTTTCCTAAACAAGTAGGAGGAAGATGAGCCTAATCTCCCAAAACTTTAAATGTGGCTTTGAAAGCTTGAAGTTTGAACAAGTGATATATGAGTCCCTTGCTGTGTCTGTTTTCTGATTTTGGACTTTACAAATATAACTTTTGAAGTGGGTGCTAATCTTGCCATCACAAACTGGTGATTAATAAACTGAAGCCATGAAGCTGGCAATGCCAGAGCAGTGGTGACTCAACCAATTCAGTCCTCTGATCTTCCTCTTAATTATGATAATAATGGGCTCACAGTGAAAGACTAATAAGTGATGAAGAAATTTGCACTAATGTAAATATGAGAATGAAACATAAGGGTGATGCCTTATGAGAGCTCCTGGCAGCCTGTGCAGATGGGAAAGCTGGTGGAGCTGGTGCTCCCCTCTCCCCTGGCATCTGCAGGCACAGTCCAAAGTAGCCCCTTTTAAAGCAGTGCTGAGACTGGGCTCCTAGCACTAACTGATGTGGGCTAGAGGTGGGACATTGGTGTGTTTTGATATTTGGTAGCTCAGCCACAGCTACTGTTAGCTGAAAGAATTTAATCTTGGCAAACTTGTGGGAACCTGGGTTATTTTGTCTTCAAGACAGTGTCTTGGCTATTTCTGCAAGTACTGCCCTACATAATATTTCACATTATTCTGACTGGTACCCTTGTAGAGAAGAAATTGAGAAATTGATACCTGGTTGAGGTCTACTCTCTGTAGTAGTACAACATCCCATCTTTTAAAAACAGGCAAGACAGTGCTTTTGAAGATGGCAACCTGCTTTAGACAGAGATGGATCATTCTTTGGAGCATTTTTTTTCCCAATCCCTTCAAGTGCTTATTTGTTTATTTTTTAACTGGAGATGGTGAAAGACACAAGTAGCACATACTTTTGATCTGCAGGTAAATGGATTGGAGTTTTGAAGGAAACCAGTTTAAGCACTAGGACCCCACCCACACTGTAGGAGACTGTTCTGTGTTTCTCAACTTACTATTAGTGTTTAGGGAAACAAAAAATGGAAAGATTGAACTCCAACCCCAGAGAGGAAGAGAAAAGGCGCTACTTCATCCAATAGATTCTGTGCAACTCAATTAACAAGATAACAATATATTTCATCTGTCAGAAATGTTTATCTTCTCACTAATTAGCAAAGCAACACCACATTTTGAAAGGAATTGTAGCTCATAAAAATGCTTGCATCCACAGATGCCCTGTGCAGATTGCATCACTCAGTCTGCTCGGGAGATGGGTTAAGTGTAGGACAAGGGAACACGGTAACATTGCTTTCACCACTCTTCCGCAGTCATTACCTCCCTCGCTGCAGTCTTTTGTTTCCAGTTGCTGGAAATTTGAAAGGGTGGAGGGAACTGCTGCAGTAGGCCTTGCCCTTGCCCTCTTTGTTTCTGCTAGCCTTAATTAACCTCTCCCTAGGTTCACCAAATTTGTGATTAGAAATTTTTTTAAGTTGGGCTTATGCTCACTAAGCAGGTTTTCTCATAACTCTACTTGAAACCCCATTATTACTATTTTGAATGCTGCACTGTTTGTTCTAGAAACCCATCTTAGTAATTTATCCCATATCTCTATTTTCCCCTCATGGAAAATACAATTATTTTAATTCTTCTAATTGTTTTTCATTTCCTACACTCCAAATTTGTCTCTTTCCCCCAGGCATCTCTTCATCTTAGCTCATTGACTGGAAAGGCCTTTTTGGCTCTTTAGTTCCTTATCTCTATTCCAAATGGACTAATATTGTACAGTGTTCAATAAAAAAAAAAATCTAATTTGTTATTTCTTTCATCATGCAGTTGCAAAATTGGCAGGCTTTTAAGATGATTCTTTAGATTTGGGGGTGCTAAGTGCATCTCAAATTGAGATGTCAGTTTTAATGGAAAGTTATGTGGAACTTTGGATAAGAATGAGCATTTGAACACTAACACAAGTATAAACCTGCCCTGTTGTTCAGCCCTGCACACAGCACACAATATAGAGCACCTCCTTGCTTTGTGCAGGAATAACTATCCTGTTGTTCCACAGCTCCCATGGAGAGTAATCAGAGCATTATATTCTCACTTTCTTTATTCTTTTAGTTATTTTGTTTAATCTCATGTAATAGCCAATTAACTTGATTTGCCTTCAGAGCTGGGGAAAAATATAAATAAACCTGGCAGAAGAGCAAAGTGGGAAGAGCAGAGGCTGGAGTCACAGAGATGTCCTGTGTGAGCAACAGGAAATCAATTGCCATATGGCCAGTTATAAATAGGGCCATCACACAGCCTCGTTGCCTTTGACAGGTCCAGGTTCTCTGTTCAAGGTTTCTGTTTGCAGACTTTCTTAATTTTGCTCACCTCAGACAGTTCTTTAAAGCAGCGCAGGAAGAGGTTTTGTTGGAGGTTCTGGAATCAGCCACTTCTGTTCTGCTGGGAGTAAGAGTGAGCTGCTGACAGCAAGGAGAAATAAACTGCTGGTGGGACTCGGGACAGGAGAGGAAAAATGGGATGGAGATCTTATGGCAGAGTCCCCCAGAAAGGCCATATTTCTTTAGAGATGTCATCTTTTTACTTCTAGAGATCCTTTCCTATTGGACATTTTTGCTCATGTTTGCCAAACCAGGGTTGTAGCAGTCTAGCTGTGTGTTTGCGTCTTCAGCTGTGGTTCTGTCTGAAAAAATACAGCAGTTGCATTTGGGCAAGTGGTTTGGAGGGAAGTGGTATGAGTCACACCATCACACAGGCTTGGGGACCCAGAGACAGGGCTAATGCCAGGGTGCAAGGTGATGTTCCCAGACAGGCAAGTCTGCTCCTGGCAGTTGCACCTTCCATGTGCTTTCCCTGGAATCACTGGGGTTTTTTTCCAAGGTATAGTAGTTCTGCTTAAGATGGAGGGGTGAGGTATTGCTAGTGAAAGCAAAAGAAAAGATAATTATAATGACGTGGTAAACAGAAAGGTCAGAAATTATGATCTTTTGTCCTTAGCAACTCAGCACTGTGAGACAGCTGAGTAGGTGTTTTCAGGACTGCAGCACAGATTGAGTTAACTGCATTGCCTCAGTCCTTTGTGTGAGAGCTGTCGGATTTGACACCTGTGAGCACAACTAAGTGACCAGCTTAATGGGCAGGACATGCATGTGGGGTTCTAGGTCATAGAAAACTGTCAAGGTTTATTAAACTTTACAGCTTTTTTGTGCATTCTCTTTATTTTCTACATAGCCCTGGTCTCATTATTTTTCCTTTGGCTCGCCCATGACTTTTGTTGATTAGCTGAATATCTGGATGTCAGGGAGGCTTCCAAGTGCCCTCACACAAATGGTCACAGGGTCCTACTTTCAGGGCTTACAGGCAAGCTCTGGCTTTTTTTTGTTGTTGTTGAGTATCTTGGATTGCAATCCCTGCTTGGAAACTTGAAATGGAATTACACCCACTATATCATCCAAATTTGTCATATATAAATATAGATGTTGAGATGATTAAACACATTAGCAATTTTCAGTGGTTCTTTAATTCCGCCATTCATTATTTTTATTTGATGAACCACTTTCTTATGAAACTTATTAAAATATTGGTATAAATCTATTCCAAATTCCCCTGATGACTATGTTTATACCAAATGATATACATAATGATCTGCTTTTGAGACTGCATTAGGAATGTGCACTGGCTTTACAGTTTGTAAGAGGCTGTGTATTGCTCCCATAAGGAATAATGACTAAGATTTCCTTTTTACATTAGGGAGCTGCAGCCACTCAGGCATGGACCCTACCTCATTGTCTGTCTCATCCAGTGCTTACAGACTCCCATGGTGTCATTCAGGGTTGGGTCAGATCCTGCAGCAGTACCTGCAGGCAGCCCTCCCTTAAGCAGGTCAGAAACACGAACATGAAAGGAGGCACAGTGGGCAGGGTCTACTTGCTGAATTCTTGTCTGAATCTGTGATCCTTTAAGCACCCATTTAATCAGGTACCTGGAGCAGCTGATCATTCAGCTTCCTTTCCATACAAGCTCCTGCCAAGGTCGCCTTGTTCCCTGCACTGACCATAGAGACAGCCTAGGTAACAGTCTGAGGTTAAACACCTAAGTAATTAGACAAGTAAAGTAAAATGAATTGAATCTCTCCCTGAGGGATTTTGCAGCTCTCTTGACCATCAACAGTTAGGCTGGGTAGAGACAGGGGCTCCACCCTGTCTTTGGATTTATACATTTACCTTTAAAAACAAATTTATTTGGCTTCTCTTATACCTTTATAGTCTCACAAAAAGCACTTGGCTTTCAGATATTTGCTGAGCAATATAGTGAAGTGTGCAATTACATATCAGATTGAATTTAAATAGTAAATAACAAAAATAATTATTGATATCAGTGGGCAAGTGCTTCAGGTCCTACTTTATTTATAAACAGACCCTCATCTTTCTGAAAACAAACAAACAGATGCCTAAAAGCTTCTCCTAAACTGGAAGATCACGGAAAGTATGTATTTTTTCCCCTTAGTCTTCACAGATTCACTGAGCTAGAAGTTTTATCTTTAATGGTATATTATTAATTTTTCTCAATTTAATTTTGTTTAAATTCCTTCTTAGAGACATAAAAACTTCTGGCACCTGCAGTACACTGCAGTATGGAATAGGGCAATTTAATCAATTCCTCAAATGAAGTATTCCTAACCATATCTTTGGCAACCCCACTTTGAGCGAGTCTATCAGAAAACTGGTTCTATACAATTAACAAGTTGGAAATATCAGTCTAAATGGATCCATTATATGGCAAAGGTACAATGTTGGTGGCATGTCTTTCTGATTTGTGACATTGAACTGGTTGTTCTACAGTCAATGAGGCATCCTCTGCAAAATTTCTAAAATTTACTGTGTGAAAATATGGGTTATTTCTAGTGCATTTGGTTTTCACAACAACAGTAATTTTTATTTTGACTCTTAACAAAATATTTATAAATGCTTTTGTTAGAAGAATCATTTAGTAATCTTGCAGACAAGAGACTGATCTTGCAGATCGTCAGGTTTTCAAAGTGGAAGAGTGATGTCTTCTGCTATTACGTCAGCTATTGTGCCATCCCATTGTCATGCTGACAGCTCATATAGCCTGGCTGACTCCACATTTTAAAGAAAAAAGATGTTTCCTGGTAAATATTTTTACTACTAATTTGCTGTATTGCTGCTGAAACGTTACTGATGAGTATCCAGAAAAGAATTTATTTTCCTGGTAATGAAGTGGTTTTTAACTCCCTGTGCTAATACTTTTTCTCACTCTTTTTTTCTCCCTTTCCTTCTGGCCATATGATAGGAAAAAAACCCCCGCTGTTGCAATGTCTGAGTTCCGTGTAGGATTGTGTGGGATTTTTTTTGGTTTTATTTTCTTTCCTTTTTTTTGAGGAAGTGTAGATGAGGAGGTCTTTTGTAACATAAACTCAGGGAAGTAAGCTAAATCAGTGCTAACACCATTTTATCAATATAACTGCAAAAACCATAAAGGTCCTGTTTTAATAACAGCTTTCTAAAATCCATGCAATTAAAATGGAGCAAAAACTCTTTTTTTTTTCCTGTTTTCTTGCGGCCAGAAGCAGTGTTTATGAATTAGGAAAAAGAAATGCCAATCAGACTTTTATTAAACCCTATGTTTTTTATCTTGTAATTTGTTTTATGTTTTCTTTCTAAACATGCCCACATAGGCATTTAAGAACACCCCTGAGCCTTGAGTTATAATGGATTGAGTGAGGATTACTGAGTGAGTCTTATATAAAAATGAATGTTCTTAAAATATCCACCTTGGAGAGAAAAAAAGAAAAAGCTCTCTCTCTCGGGAGTATCCTCTCTAATTATTCATAATTAATAAATAAACAAAGAACTGTGTAGTTCTACATCAAGTAGTTATTAAAAGACTCTTAGAACTAAAAAGACTTCCTGGTCAGAAGGCAGATATCCAGCTGTGCTAAAAGAATGTAGGACTGAATCCAGAGGAATTTCTACAGAGCTTTTTTTTTGGTGTTTGACTTCAAGACAGATCATTTAGGACTGAAACATCACCTTTTAAGTGGTTTGAAGCACACAGAGTTTCACCTAAGTAATCCTGAACTTTTAAGCTGAAGCTCCTGATTTCAGGGCATCAAGTGGAAGATGTCTTGGTGTAGGCTTTGATTAATAGCAGTCCTTGTGGTTTGGGGCAGAGGAGATCAGGCTGGGGCTGTGGATAGCAGTGTAGGCTGGAGTAATTTACTGGGTATTTTTTCAGTTAGATTTTCAGAGAGGACTTGACAAAATGCAGACGAAGGTGGCCGGGGACCACAGGCCAAAGCATGTGGAGTCTGCTGCATCGCTTGGCACTGTGGGACAAATGCAGCCTCCGTGGGAGGCAGGAGAGCAAACCTATCTTTCCTTCTGTTGATGGGTTGTAATGCCAAGAAAAAGCTTTCTTCTTTACTTACTGTGGCTGGAAGCGTGTCACTGCAGTACATGGAAAATGGTCTTATGCTCTCCCTGCGAGACACTGCCCATTCCTGGGGCATCCCTGTTGCAGTACAGCTCACAGGTTCCCCCTCTCTCCAGAGCTGTGACTGGCTCAGGCTGCTTGTCCTCTTCCAACAGACCCTCCAGGGAGCCCAAATTTTCTGTGTATTCTCATGATTTGCTGTAAATGTTCCCTGTTTTGTTTGCAGAACCCCTTCTCAGCTGTAATCACCTCAGTGTTGCCAAACAACTGGAATAAGGGATTATTCAGACTCCTGTCCCTGCAGAATAATAACTGTTAGCTTATTTGCTGCTGTACTGGACCTTCCAGCCCCTACACAGCATAGTAGAGAACTAAGGTTTTCCTTACTGATTTGGACACTACTGTTTTCTTTTTTGGATTGTTATATTGAACATTCCCTTGATATTCTTTGCTTTGTTATTACTTATTTCCACAATAAATAAGCCCTTGGGATTTCTGTAAAAATTGCCTATGGAGCTCCAAAAAAACCAGCCCTTGTAGACAATAAAAGACAGGAACCATTCAGTGAAGCAACACACCTTTTGGCCTGAAGATCTTGCTTTCTTTAGAACATCTATTTCCTCTTTCACCTGGACGGTGCTCAAACCAGAACATTGAACTATGAAGTGTGATTTTCACTTCAGGTGCCAAGAAATGTTTGTCTCAGCATTGCAATGTTTCAAAGAACATTAAGAATTCCAAACAAAGAATATAAAAAAACCAAACATGACTTTATATATTCCCCCATCCTGAGTACCCATTTAATCAGAGTGAAGACTGATGTACTTATGAGAGTCACCAGCAATCAAATAAAACCTTCTTGTAGGAAAAGGGATAGGCATCCATTGAATGCAAGGAGGATTTGAATTTTTGTGCTAGTTAAGACAGGTTTAGAAAATGCTGAACAAGTATCACTACTAAATCCAGAAAATTATTTTTTTCCTGGAGAAGTACTGAGAAGGGTGTAGTATTCCAGTCTGATATCCATAAACAGCCATGACATGAAAAATATAAATGAAAAGAGAATAATGGAAGAAATCAGGGGTGGCATTTCAAGCATTGGAAGCTTTTTCCTTTTCTTTTTTGAAAGAGATCTTTAACCTAGAGCTGCTAGACCTTTGTTTGAGAACAATGTAATTACACATCCTAGACACACCTGTTGAGAGGAATTTATTGGTGCTTATGGAAAGAAAAATGAGGAGATGAAGGTGTTGACCTCTCTTATTAAAATTGACTTAGTAGTGTTTGCACCACCTGTTACTACAGGGTTTAATCAGTATTTTTAGATTGGAATAGGAACTAGATTAGTACCAGATGTTTCCAAACTTTGCAGTTATTCTAGTCTTTAAATCAGACCTTCTTTAGAGCTCATTAAACAACATAGCTTAGTACCTTCAACTCTGTTAAGTTCTGAGGAGAAAGTTTACAAGTTACTGTCTCCTCATACAATCAAAGAAGACAAATTGTCTAACAGATCAGAAGGATCTTCTTTTGAGCTTGGCTATTTATATACCACAGCCCTCCTCAGGAAAGCAGTGACACAGTAGGATGATGAGTCTGAAAACTCAACAGAGGAAATACATGTAAGCATTAAAGGTCAACTTGATAGTTTCAAAGAGAAAAACCTTGTCACAGATGGTGAAGAAAGACTGACAAGATTTAAGAGTGTGGTTTAACCAGGCTGCATATGTGTTAACTTAACATCTCTGAGAATCCAACTTGTTCGCTTAAGACAAGTGTACTTCCACAATCTGTCCTGCACAGGGGAGGTCCTTCTTCCTAGCCCTTAAATGGTCCCAGAATTACTGCTGAGAGCCCAAGTGCCTTCTACCCAGGTGTGCTTCCCTTCCCTATGGGAAAGGGAGCAGGGAGAGGCAGCGTGGCTCTGGCACAGACACATGCCCCTTTCTCACCATCCTGAGCTGTTTTGGCTGATTATGGATCAAGTGCACTATACCAGCACAAACACAAAGTGGTACCTACCACTACACGTGGCAGATGGTGTTTTGAGATGCTTCTGAAAGGAAGGAAAGGAAAGAGAAAAAACGTTCCACAAGGATATTTCTGACAATAAAACAAAAATTGTCTCCGCCTCTCCTAAAAGCAGCTAAGATGCAAGTGCATGCTGCATTTCAGTCAGCTCAGGATCCCTTGTAATCCCCAGCCCTCCTAATGAGGGCTGGCTAAAAACGGGAAAGGCAGAAGGAGGCAATGGCAAACCCTGGTGACTTGCCTACCTCGTGCTGCTGGCCCAAAGTTAATATCCCTCATCCCACAGCTGCTTTGAGGCATGAGAGCTGGAGTGAGCCCTGCAGTCTGTCATCTGTGAGAACAGTGTTTGGTCCAGCCTTGGATCCTAGGTTCCCAAAAGAAAGTTATTAATAATGAACAATTAATAACAGCTCCTTTGAGATGCAGGTGACTGCAGGCTCTGAGCTGTGTCACACAAAGGACAGGAGTGGTCACCCTCTGTTTTAGCAGGAGGCAATGCTTATTGTTTTCTAATGCCTGTCGGAGCCTGGCAAGCCTCACCTGTCGTGTGGTGTAGATTATGTTTAACAAGCCTTGCAGAATGAATTTTTTCTTTAAAGACTGAGAGGCACTTGGGAGGTTGTTTTCTTTCAAATTAAGGCACCTTCACTTTGCAAGGGAAGCAAAAGAAATACTCGTGCCTAAAATTCTTATGTTCTGGGTCTTGCTGCTTGTTCTTTATTTGGGCCACAGTGTGTTGAAATAAGAAATACATGGTCATGGAAAAAGTTTTATTTTAACCATGACAAATACTTTATTATGACTTGCTCATGTGAAGTATTTTTCCTCTCCTGCTGCTTTTAGAGGGGACTTGAATTTCCTTTTCTACACATAGAATAACAAAACAATATAATACTGCAAACATGTCAAAATGTGTCAGGACTAAAACAGGAAGTAGTATATCTTCAACATTTCCATTTTTAGGGAAACTAGAAGCAGAAATGTAGAAAGACTGAAAAAATGTGCAAAATACATGAATGATTATTTTTAATTTCATGTTAAAACAAAAAGAAACTACTTTGTTCATCACCATGCAAAACTACATGGTAATAGGTAGGAGTGTGTTCTGCAGGGGACCACAGGGATTTATACTATATAGGAAACTACTTATATCTTTATTTTTACCAAAACTTCTGAAAAGATCTTTTTGGTTGTTGTTGTTAAAAAACAGAGCAGTAAGGAGCAGAGTTTGAATGAAAAAGAGTATGATTTCATATCTATCTATCTACATCTTATGTATCCCCTTAGGATTTTCAGATACTGTTTTACCTTTTCCTTGGTAAAGGTTGAAACATTAGAGGTAATGTCGCAGAAGGGTGTCATGCAACTTTAAAAAAATATGCCTTACCACGACAATTCTTGTTTAGAACCTAAGTCAAAGCTGACTGAAGTTACCAGGAAAATTTCATGCTGTCAGTGAGCATGGATTCATGATATTATAAGGAAGATTTCTTCTTACATAAAGCAGCTACAGATTCTTTTAACTGTAACTGGGCAGACTGTTCACAACAAAGAATTAATTTGCTCTTGGATTCAGCATGCAGTATTGTCTAGGTCATTTGATGACTTGTATTTTTCCAGAGTGCAGAATTTGGTATTTTTCTTGTTGATTAGCTCCTCTTATGGCTAAACAACATGTGTGTAAATGAAATTTCATTTTACTTTGAGAAAATTCTCTGCCTGAACATATTTTTCTTTGATATGTCCCTAATCAAAGCTTTCTTCAGGCAAACTTGTCTGATGCACTGATGGAAGTAAGACATGAACTAAAGAGACTCAGCTCAAACTTATTAGGAAATTGTTCAGCCCTCCCTGCCATTCCCCATCACGTCTCTTGGTTCAGTTTGTTGATGACACTGGTATGTAGAAGTCAGTAACAGAATTTTTCAGATGTTAATCTTTGTCTTTGGTATATCTATATGAACTATTTAATGACCCTTTTAAATTCAATTATATTGATTCTGTTAAACACTGTTTCCCACTAGAAACTTAGCTAGAAATGATAGACACTGACAAACTTTTAAGATGGTATATTTTGAGAGACCTTGGTGTCCTAAATTATATATATCCACTTAGGGAATTGTTCAAGAGAGCAGTAATCGTGTAAGCCCATAGGTGTTACAGTAAGTACATCCATCGTGTCAGAACAGTTGTATTTAATAAAGCTTTATTCCCAGCTTCAGAGAGCTTTTAAGATGTTTTCCACTTGGGTGACTGTTTTGTTTTGTGAGTTTTAAAGATTAACTTATTAGTTTAGGGAATTTAAAACTAATGTTAAACCCCAAACTGTAAAATATTGTATCAAATATTTAGAGTGGCGTGAGCTGAGTTACATGGAGACATGTAGTAATATTTCTTACACAACACAGAACAACTGTTCTGGCACCACTGTTAAATGGAAGGTCACAACATTTTACACAAAATAACCAGATTTTAGGAATATGTTTAATTTAACTTCACGTGGTAAGACTGTACAATGCTTTTTATTATACATTGCCTAATTCTAGCAAGATGTGATTTCATGCAATGTAACTATGTCCTTTAAGAGAAAAAATAAGAGAAAAATACAGAATTTTCATAATTAATTGATACAATTAATTTTAAAAAAAACCTGAAGTTATTGGAAATATGGAAATATCTGTTCAGTGACTCAGTAGGATTCTGGCCACTATTCATCTCCAATGTATCATATATAGAAAGATAAACCTCATTCACTCTTTCCCTTCTGTATACCAGAGAAGGGGAAATAAATGTAAATGGAGGAATCAATATAAATGACAGAAATACTTGGACATTTTTCCTAACAGACTACGTCTTATCAGAAGGATTGAGCGTTTGGGTTTTTTTTCCGGACAGTGTTTGGACAGCAGGGCTCCATGACAAGTAACAGTGACTTGGGAAGACAAATGCCACAACTACAAATGTCCTTCCCTTCCTCCTTCCTGCAGCTCCACATGCTGATCATGATGCCATATGGACTAGAATATTCCTTGGATCAGCTGGGATCAGCTGTCCTGGCTGTGTCCCCTCCGAGCTTCTTGTGCACCCCCGTTCCCTCACTGGTGGGATGTGGAGCAGAAAAGGCCTTGGCTCTGTGTAATCACTGCTCAGCAACAGCTGAAGCATCCCTGAATTATCAATGCCATTTCCAGCACAAATCCAAAACACAGCCCCACACTAGCTACTATGGAAAAAATTAACTCTACCCCAGCCAAACTCAGCATATATGGCAAATTATTTTTGGTTGGCAGCTCTGGGGTTAGTCCCTGTGAATACAACCTGCAGGTGCTGTGGGTCACCTGAACAGGAAAAGTGCACTTGGTCACTCTTGCCCAGAGCTGCCCTTTGCTAAAGGGCAGGTGACAGTCCCCAGAAGCCTGCTGTATGCATGTCTCCAGTGGGCTGTTTGGTAAACAATGGGTGAGATAAAATGTTCCTGAAAAACTAGCAGGAAATTTCTGCAAGTGAGGAAAATCCCTCTGGTGGACAACTCTTGTGTGTCCTTGTTCTCTTGGAGCTAATGTTCCTCTGTGTCAACTCATCTTGAGCCTCAGGTAGCATCTGAGAGTTGGGCATTGTGAAGGGAAAACACATAGCAGAGGTCTTTGTTTTTACCTCATTCCTTGATTTGGGCTCCTTCTTTCCTTTTGGGTATAATTGATATTGGACCACAGGTTACCCTGTTTTCTCAAGATCTCTGGCATGAAGCAAAACAGCAAAGGGCAGCTGTGCCGCAACTTTTCCTGCTTCAAAACTCTTTTCTTAATTTGACTGCAGGCAGAAAAATTGAGAGAGGTGTTTATTGTGAGCTTTAATTCTCTTTCTCTACACAAAGGTGGAACATAAAATTTTCATCCATCAGGCTTTTTATAAAACAAACAACAAACAAAATACCTACACAATAATCTGTAGTTTAGAAACAAGGATTTTTTTCTTCTCCCCTTCTAGTTCACAGGTAGGGTGTCAGGCTTATTTGTCATTTATGATTTGTTTCATTGTTTTATTTTTTATAAATGCTTTTTAAAATTATTGAAGAAATTACTAAACTGAGCACTAAGTATTTGGGTACTTTTTAGGGAATAAAATAATCAAAGGAATAAGTCAGGGAATATATTTATGGTATTTTTCTTTAATGTGCCAAACAATATTTCATTATAGGAAAGGAAAGAGAGTAAAATGCTTTTTGCATTGTTTTGGATAAAAGCAAATTTAAGACTTTAAAAAATGTGTTTATCAGGAAATGAATTTGGCTTTCTTTAGACAATGGTGTCTTATTTTAGTACTGAAAGTAGATTTCATCTGAATTTAGTAAAGGTTAGATCTCTTAAAAGCTTTCCTCTCATTTCCACATCAAAGTACAAATCCAGTTAATTCTGTGAGATTTTGAGAGCACAATGAAAGTATATTTGTGAGTTGATTCTATAGCTCAGTATCTTTATAGATACCTCCAGAGATTTCATGACACTGTAATAAAACTGAAATATCAAATGAAATAAATTTGCAGGTATCATAAATAATTTTGAGATTTCACAAATTTTTTGCACTGAATGGATAATAAAGTAAATGCTGTAGAAATCATGTTGTGAAAAACCTAAGGCAGGCTTATTTCTCTAGAAATTCAGTCAGGATGTGGTATAACAACATTCAAGTCTTTTCCAACTTGAATATCTAAGGCCAGTATATCTAACCACTAGGATATTGCCTAGTCTGGTTTATGTCCCAAATAATCCAATATTCAATGGAGGAACCTGACTTTAATTGCTCTGCTATTGAGCCAGTCTCCTTCTTCCAAGAAGAGAAATTAATCTAGCATGGGAGAAAACAGAGACAAGACTTGGATAATTGACAGGGCTGGCTATGAAGACTGCAGGTCTGGACATTCTCCTGAAATACGGAAAAGCTGGATTCAATTCCCTTCTGCATGACGTCCTGCTCCGCATCTCCGGTGAGCCCTGTTAACAGCCTATGGTTTATGCAAGGGTCATGTTTTATGTGTTATCTTGCTTTCTTCATCATCTTCTTTACCAGCCTTTTTCCCCTGAATCTAATGAAAACCTGTGAATGTTCTAATGCTGAGAGATAGAATTTTTCAACAACAGAAGTATTTTGGGGAGCTCTGTTCTGGATGTCTTTTCTACTGAATTGTCTGATTTTCATTCCAATGAAAATTCTTCCATCTAGCTCACTAGCAGGATAATTTTGGGGAGAAGTTACCTCTAAGCCTCTGCTCCTACTGTGTATCAAAAAGATAACATTAAAGAATCACTCACAAGCAGATCCACCATAAAAGGATTTTTTATTGATTTTCTAAGTTACTATATAATTTTTTGGTATGAGAGAGAAAAGATTGTTCTGGATGCACTAAAATAATTCCATTCTCTTGTTGTTTGGTTTGCAAGAATTTGAAAGCATTTCATACTCTGTCATTGTATCTTAAAAAAAAAAAAAAAATTAAAATTATTTTTCTTCCAAACTGTTTTGTTTGAATGTGATTGCAAAAACTTTCTAACAAAGTTTGGATGAAAAGAAACCAATTTTCTCTCCCCAAAATCAATCTACCCTCTTTTATTGCCTTCTAAAATACTTCATTCTTGTAAACAGTAGTTTTAAAGTGGAATTTACAAAAATTGATTTTGAAAATTAAATTATCTGACTTGACTTTCTGGTCTTTTTAAAGAAGCATTTGAGGGAGAAAAGTTCTTAAAAGGAGAAAACAAAAATACCTTGTTCTTCATTGTCGTCTAAAAGATCCTACATTTTTCTAGAGACTGGAGGAAAAATAGGATGTGAATTAGTTTTTATATGATTCCAGACAACTAAATTATGTGGATGAATCATTCAAGAGGATATTTTACAGTGGTGGTATGAGAGTCATGGCAGGGTCACTACTACGAAATTAAAAACTTTTCACGAATCATCTCAGGGCTTTCGGTGCCCCTCTAGTTTTTCTGTGCTTTCCTACAAACATGATGTGTTTAGGGGTGGCTGCAAAATACAGGAACAGGTATGACCAGAAGAAATAACTTTGGCTATTGACCTGTAGGTATTCAGCAAATGGGGTTTTGTTGTTAATTGTTTTGTGCTTAGTACATGCAAGTACCTCCTTGAGTAAATAGGGAAGAGAGATTTCTCTACTCAGAGTCCAAATGTCAATGAATAACAGTGATGTTTGAATCATGTATTGTACAAATAATTGAAAAGAGGTATAGGTCAAATAATGTACATGGGCATTAAAATAGTCCTTAATTACAGGAGTTTATCTACTCCCGTTGGTCAAATACATATCAGACTTTATTCAGTTACTGTTTCTGGAGGTCTGGTTGTGGATTAATATTTAGAGAAATGAGTAGATAACTAAAAATATTTTAAGAGTGCACTCTAGAATTTTATGGACAATGGTGAAGGAGTGAATTTTTCTAGGTATAATTTAAATATGTTGAAGCTGAAACAATTTTCATGCATGAAGATTCACAGAAGGAGGCCTTTGGGAAGGAGATGAAAGGGGCATGAGAGCTGGCATGACTGGCAAAGCAGAAAGCATGAGAAGAATGTAAAAGAAGAGTAGGACATTTGTGTGGAATGGCTGGTTCTGCTGCCCTGAATGGAGGGATTTTGTCTGGCCCAATGAAACTACCTGAGTAGTTGATACCATTGAATCTGTAACTGAGGGGGATGATTTTGGCTGTCTGATTTTTGCTGCCTGTTCTTTCCAAGAAATACCTCATTTAATATTTCAGAGAGAGCTAGAATAGATACGCAGATTGCAGTATGTATTTTGGGAACAATTTAATATTTGAGTTTTGAGAATATTATAGCAGGAATTGTGTAAAAGGAGGTGAGTGCAAGGAATTTTCTAAATAACCTTCACAAAATCATAGATGCTTAATATTTTAGGCATGAATGTTCTAACTTTGACACTGTTCTTATTTTTGACATATATCCTGCATTTTTATGCAACGTACATTTTAACTCCAGATGAAAACTAACAACACATATTTGCTGTGAAAGGTGAAAATAAGATAGTGGGAGAGATGGACAAAGAAGGGAATAGAGAAGAGACTAATGTGGGTAGCCAGAGGTAAAGCACTGTTTTCCTGAACATCAGAAGGCCAAAGCTCTATAATTCAGTCAGCGCTTGGGCCTTTTGGGTAGGCAGCAGCAGTCAGAATTTGTCCTTTACCTTGTGAATGATTGGCAGGTTATTTAAAGGCAAAGCAGATGCTTCTACCTAATTGAATGCAAAACATTAGTTTGAAAGGTCTTTCCATTGTCCCTTCCAGTTTTGGTGGAGCAGCAAAGAGTAGTGATGTTGAAAAGAACATGCATATTCCATTTGTATCCTCTCTTCATCTAATGGCAAAACATAATTTTTTCAGTAGAGATAAACTTTTGTGCTCCCAGGAGTCCTTAAGTAATTTCTGGATTAAATGGCTATACTTTGTTTTCTCTTGTAAGTGGTGTCACTCCACTCTCAACTTAATTATAGCTTGTTTGAGTAAGCTTCTGTGTAGTGTCAAATTTTCCCCAATGGCTCGAGAAGGTCAGCAAAGGTCCGCTCTTAATACTTTCCACAACAACTGAAAGGCTTTCCTTGTTTAAACAACAGTCAGGAAGAACACAATTAGATACAATTATCTAATTCTTCTTGTAGTGCTCAATGGCAACTGTCTGAGTAGTGGAACAGTAAAGATTAGAGTTTAAGAAAGATGCTGCTTTAGAGAGTAAGATTATTGAAACTCCCAACACAGCAATTGACCTTGCTTAGTTCCCTTGCACTCTGCAAAAGTGTGAAAGCATAAAAATGCAGGAAGAAAATACTTTTAAGAAAGCACAAGCTGGAAAAGCAATAGATATGTTTAGAAATTCCAGCAAGACTATAATTTAAAAAAAAAAAAAATAGGCATTGACACAGTGGACAGGACAAATGAACCTCTGTAGTCCTGCACCTGTAATTTTCTAAATTTCTAGAAATGACATGTATGCAAACATATGACTTCTCTATCAGAATTTATTTACGTTCTAAATAATCAAGCAATCATTTTGAGCAAGGCAGAGATGTTTCAGACAAAGGTGAGAGAAGCTCCTTAAATTTTGACTGCTGTAAATTCTGATTGGGCTCTTTGCACTTTGCACAATTTGACTCTTATTGTAGTTGTTTTCATTGATTATTATAAGCTAAATTAAACCAAAGGAAAGTGAAAAAAACCACACAAATATAAGAACAGTCTTGAAGTAAAATACTTCAAGTAAAAAAAGACATATTGTTTTGGCATAAAGTAGATATTTTTTTTTCACTACTTTATGACCATTTAACGAAAGCAATTTCTATGCCAATGTTTTATGACCTTTCTAGACTCTCTCAGTAACCACTTGTGACCTGCCTATTGTGAAATACTGTTGTTTTCCAGTTAACTCTAGATTTTTTCTGAAGCATTAGTTTGACTCCCTTTTTTAAGCTTTATTTTCTCATGCACATAAAAGTGGTATCATTACCCATACTTCTCTGGATTTCTCTCTTTTTCATAATGTCAGCACTGAGTTCATAGAAAATTTCTTATTTTGCAGTGATTTAATGTCCCCTGGGTCTTACATATAGGTAAAGGTTTTCTATATTTCTAATAAAAATAAATGGGGATAAAGCAAATAGTTTCAAATGAGGATACATCACTTATTTCTCCAAGGATGTTATAAGATCATGTGTAGATTTCTGGGAATTTGAAGAAGTCAAGAGTTTTCCCTTTTCTGATATTTTTTCAGTTGCATTTTTGTGCAGTGTTTCACCTGACCACTTTGGGATTACTTTTCTTACAAATAAGTCCTCCTGGTGCTGCCGGCCACAGCAGAAAGAGAAGCAGAGCCAGAATGCCTCCCACGTTTTTCCCTTCTGACTCCTTTGAAGGCATCCAGCTTCCCACAGGGAGCATGTTAAAATCTGTCTCTGGGCTCCTCGCAGTGAGGAGCTGTTTGCCACTCCAGTACTGAAAGAAACCAGGCACGATGGTGTCCCACAATTAATTACCAATCTAAGTTTTTATACATATTTTTATGCTAAGGCTATCAGGATGATATGTAATGACATAATGGCCCAATGATTTTTGGGTTTATGTTTATTTTTGGTTTTTAATTCAGATGCTAAATTCTTAACTGATAGCACATAGCCAGCTGCTGTCAGGGAAAGTAGAAGTGCTTGTTTAGGAGTACCACACATGGAGAGAAGTCCTGAGCTTTCCTCTGTGATCCTGCCCATGTGCTTTGACCATGAAGTAGATGGACCACCTGTAGGAGGGAAGGCGCAGCCCGTGCTCCGTGTCTGGGCCATTCCTGAGCTCTGTACCAAGGGGAGCCTGGCCCTGAGCATGCAGACACCTGCCCACCACCAGCAGCGCTTGACACACCGACTCATTTTACATAGGCTGCTGCACACCTGTCAAATGGCAGTAATTTTAATTTACTGTCAACCAGAGGCGTAAGCCGGATACACAGCAAGTGACCCAGCAGGGAAAACCTTCAGATCACCTTTCCAGTCCCACGGGCCAGCTATTCCTTAGCAGTGGTTTCTCTGCATTTTAAAGGCATCGACATGTGCTAAACAAAACCAAATGGAAAAAATGGCATGTGAATGCAAACCTCTTCAGTACCCATCTGGTAATACTTTTCAATGTTGTGATTTAAAAGGGAAAAGGACAGATCACTTTAGTATTATTAAAATTTGTGTGGCATACTGATGTCTTGGGATTTTAGAGATGAATGATATTTCTTCTTCCACATAGTCATTTGTGAAGTTACAAGGTAGAAACATCCAGTTGAAAGGCTTTGACAAGGTAATGAGATTTATTTTCTGTAGTAATAGATAATTTCTCCTCATAGCAATAACATTTCAAGTGATAGTATGCACCCATGCATATATACAAACCCTTTTTAGTTTTACATGTGACCTGAATTTTAAGGTTAGTTGAAAAGCAAAAAATATTTTCACTTGGTTCTTGTTGAGATTTCAATGAATAAAATTATTCATAATTTCCCTTTTATCAGAACTAAATTAATTATCAACATGGCTTTCTACAACCACTCTTCGTGCCAAGAATTTTGTTGCGGGATAGTAAACATTAACATTATTTCAGTTTTGTTGTTTTAAAGTAGTTTCACACTAAAATATACCATTTCTTTGAAATCACTTCTGTTCAATCTAGACTATTTGTACACATGCATGAATAGATCTATGAGCTCACGAAATTCTCATGTGTCTAGTTTCCGCTTAACTTGGGGTGATCTGTGCGTACAGATGTAAGTGGACACTGCGTAAAGTAGAAATATTCCAGTTATCAGAGAGTTATGGCTTTAAAGCTGATCCGAACAGTTGACATTAATGTGATCAAGCTAGACCACATATTCAAAGCCCATGTCACTCCTTTTTCTGTGTCATCCGACCTACAGATAGGACTAGTGGTTATCTTAGTGCTGAAATTTAGTCTAAAGCTACCCATGATAACACTAATTGCATCACTAACAGGCCTGATACATATTATATCGTGGGAGTATGTAAAAACTATGTACATCTATTCAAAGAAAATGCAGTCAGTGTGTTTGAGGAGCTGTCACTGTCACAAGAAAGAAAACGTGTCTGCATTTGAGTACTTGTCCTCAAGGAAAAAAATATTCCCCTCCACAACAAATTTTACTTTACACATAGGAGAGAACACATGCTGCACAAAGGAGTGAAATATCAAACGGCATTTTCCGGTTTTCAACATCTGGTCTTTCATTGTGTTCATGCAAGAGGATAAATTATGTGTTGTGTTTGACTGTCATCTTTTATATCTTTTTTGGCTTCTGACTATACAAATGTAAATATGACTGCAAAATTATCACGAATATCTGCAAATGATAAAGTTTGTTCTGGAGGCAGAGAACATAGTTTCTGCATTAAGAATAAATGTTTGCTTTTGGTGATACTGTTCAGGTCCTATGTCTGCAAATCTTGTTCAAACAATTCAGAGAGCTGAAAGACGTGGGATGCTGCAGAAAAAACTAATCTTAATGAACTTGTCAAAGAATTATCACCATAGGCCCATGAGGATGGGCTTCACTCAAAATGACTGCCTAGACTTATTTGGCTACACATGTTTTTTAGCATTTTGGCTTGACTTTTAGATCTCCTTATTGTTTTATTTAATAAACTAGGTTTAGATGTCAAGTGGTTTCCACAGGTGCATAAGAACAGGAAGTATGCTGTGTTCCTTCCTTTCCTAACATAAATATATGGCAGTAGTTTTCGTTCTCTGGAGGGGTCAGAGAGGGGAAGGAAACTCCCCAAATGCAGCCACAACACACAGGTGGTGTTTCAGCATGGTGATGTTCATCCTTTGGCACCAGTGATAGCAGAGTTCATTTCTGTCTCTGTCAGTGTAGCCCTGCATTATTCACATGTGCATGGCTGTGAAGTTGGGGCCATCCTATGATCTGTACCACACTACATGGCAAAGCAAGGCACCAGCCCTCAAAGGTTTGCTTTCCTAGAAGAACCTGTGGGATGTTATCCTGAGCCAGACCCATTTTTGCTGCAGCAGGATTTGTGGCTCATTCCACAACAGTGTTTTTATCTGAGGTGCCACAGGCTCAAAGACATCGGTGAATTAGTTATGGGTTGGCTTCAGTCAGGGAGGTTGCTGAGTGGTCCTCCACACATGCTTTATAGAGCAAAGAGGATGTGTCAATTTCTGCAGAACCAGCTCTTAGCAGAATTTTTACCTCTTTAATTTTTGGAGAGAGGTGTTTTATCTATAAGTATTCTGCCACTGGAAATAAGAGCTGCGTTGAACTTGCTGTGTTCAGTTTTCTTCTTCCAATTGACTTCTGAAGGGTGCATCTTTCTGGAAGTAATCTTCGGTGGTATTTATAGTTTGTAGTTTAAAAGTGGAGGAGATGCACTTATTTCACTACTTCGGCCTTAATTTCTCTCACTCTTAGGATTTTCAAGGTTTTTTTAACCTTGGAGAATGCAATGTCATGGGGGTGGAACCCCTTTTTATCAACTTTTGTTATCAGTCAGCAGTACAGAGGGCTCAGTGCCTGCTCGTGTCTTTGAGGGCACAGCCTACAAACAATGAGTTATGTAGTAAAACACTGGGCTTGTCCAAGGGGAAAAAACCCTCACCAAAACACAACCCAGCCTCCCCACCACACATAATCTGCAGTGGTTTATGAGAAAGGCAGCTTTGATGGATTGGCCTTTAAGTGTTGGGTCCATGGACCAGGTGCTGTTGGCACTATGACGTCATACTGAGAAGCACAGTGCCACACACAAAACCAGTGACATCCAGTATTTATAAAGGAAGAATTCGATCCCTTTTTATTCCTGTTAGTCATTTAGGATGATAATGGGAGACAGGCAGTGCTAGCCCAGTGTGCTGGAGAAAAGGTAGGATTTAACGTGCTGCCAGGCACCGTGGGTAGTAAAGATTGGCTGGTTATCTCCCCCCGACGCAAGCAGCTGAATGCGAGCTCTGTTAAAGACAAAAGCAGGACAAAGGAGGAAGAGGCTAGACAAATATGATTTGTGTCTGTTTCTGCTCACTTCTAGGTGTGGACTTTCAGATCTAAATACAATGAAGAGAAAATAGCAATGAGAAGAGAACAAAGTTGTCTGTCAACATGACTTCTATGACAGATTTTTCTTGCTGTTCAGCAACGATTCTAATTCAATTGCTGGCTGCTGTGAAGGAGATGAGATGCCAGAAGCAGAAGCGCTGCAAACCAGAACAAAAAATAATTACTAGTAGAAATGTGCTGCAAATAATTCCCTTGAAAATACAGTTGCATTGTTCTAGTTTCCTATCCCCCAAATATTTTTGTTTTCTAATCATTGAATTGAAACACTTTCCAAGGGTATGAAACCTTGCACCTGACAATACAAGAAATGTCTGAGCAGTTATGCACGACCTGATACCATTATATTCAGGAGATTTGCAAACCTAATTTTCTTGAAAAAACTTCTTCAGACAGGCTTTCTAGAGACAGAGGGGGAGGAGGAAAGCAGGGAAAAGTCTGTCTGCTTTGGCAGGGAGAAGTGTTTGTTTTGTTTCGGCTGTTTAGTTTGTGCTCTAAAATCAACTGACATCTAAGCATGTTCTGAAGGTGCTTGGTTTTTTTTTCTTTAATCGGTGCCCATCTATTGCAAACTGGAACCTGGATATAGTTTAGACCAACAAAACTAGATGAAACAGGAGTGCCCTGGTTGTATCCCAGTGCTCAGAGAAAGACTGGCTGTGGCTTTGGCTAAGGACTCTGACCAGAGCTTGTCATTAAGGCAGCTGTAGGGACAGAAATGTGCCAAGTTTACATCCAGAAAAACCTTCTGTTGAACACAAAGAACTGTACATCACTCACATCCTGGAGTATGCCCACTGAGAGAAAGATTAATGCTTGAACCTTTGCATAGTTGGAAAATGGAGACATCAGGTGGGGAGGATTGGGTGTTTTCCCATCTTCATGGCCCAATAAGGTTGACTGAGTAGACTGCCAGACAGGAACCAAAATGCACCAATATAAGGAGTAGATTTTATTCTCACCATTTTCCTGATTGGACCAGCAGATGGAAATGGAGATGTGATCATTTATCTTCAAAATTGCCCTAGTAATCTGCAGTGTTAGCACAGATTACGTTATAATTGCTAGAACTGGAATAAAAGAGATTGCAGCATCTGTAAAGCTTGTGGTAAATTTAAAGGATATAAAAATCAGCTCCATGTCAGGGGACATTCTCACTAGTATATTACATTTCATGTACACAAATGTAGCGATGCAAGAGCAGAAGCTTATGACAAACATCATTTGAATTTTATTGCTGATTTTTTCTCTGCAGCTGGTCTAGAGAAGTTACTATAAAATACAGCCCTCACAGCCCACACTACTGCAGCATGACATTGTGCAGAACCCAGCCCCAGACAACAGGCTCAGGGGCACACTCCTATCAAAACTGCCATGGGACAGGATGTTTTTAAGTGTCCCTCCTTATATTAATTTGGAAATAAAAATTTGTAACTTCAGTCTCTAAATGGTTTAATTTCACAGTAACAGATTTTACTCTCTAACCTAGAGGCAGAAAAAAGAAGACAAGCTGAGACAAAAATGAAAATAAATTTATAGATTTAACATTAATTAAGGGCAGGATTTTAGTATTATGCCTACTGCAGAACCAGGATAAGGTTTTGTCAGACACCTGAATGAAAGAAATACAAGGTTCCTGATTAACTGTGTTTAAAGCCAGAGAGAAATTTTAGTGCAGTGTCAAACTCTTTCGTAACTCCATGTAAACTCTTTGGCCTTTCTATGTATCATGACCTTGCAAAGTTGTCAGGTGTGTTCTCGTACGGGTGAATCACACGGAAACTTCAGAGTATAGATTCAAGTGATAAGGGTTTCCTTTAAACTGCTAATGATAAGCTAGAGCTGTCATGGTTGCTCAGCCTAAGCTACAATATTATAGGTATACAAAGAAACCTTCAATTTTTAAGGTTCACATTGTTTTGTCTGCTAAGAAATCAATCATTCACAGTGGAAAGTAGTAGAGTACGTTATCTTTTTATCTTGCCTTTCACATCTTTGGTATTTTTTAGGAACAGTTAAAAATTTTGGAGAAAAATGGAGGCTAAATTTTGTTCTCTGCTCCACTAGAGACTTCCACAGAAGTTTTCCAGTTTCACTTTGGTTTTGGCGAGGAAAAAAAATTACAATAGTAGCAACTGCAATGTTAAGAATATAAAAGGTCATAGACTACTAAAACTGCAAAAGATATAATAGACTGTAATATAGGTGAATACAAAATCAGCACTGTTGATTACATTCTCAGCTATTTCACCACACATTTATCATCATCAGAAAACAACAAAGGGAGCTGTTGAAAATAATGCAAGCCAATGTTTTTATTTTGTGTGCTGTTCTCAGAGCCATACAGCTCTGGAAGAAATCCAAATAGTAACTGAATTGAATAACATTCTGCAATTCAAAGAGATTGTGATGGGAAATGGCAGGAGTTAATGAAATATGGTGCAAGTTTAACAAACACCATTTCAAGATGGGATGTTATTGCACAAACAGCAGTAAAAACTCTTCATAGAGATGATGAGCAGACTCTGACTGCAGTAATACTCTATTGCATGAGGATGACATTTTAATTTAGCTGACTTGGCAGTCTGGTGGGTTAGATTTCGCCTGTTGCTGAACAGCACTTCTCCGTGGCAGGAGACCTTGTCTGCTGCTTCATCTGAAGAGAGTGGCTCTGAGCTCCACCTTCATGAGTGGTGAGTCTGAGCTGGCACATTGGCTGTAATGGCAGTATCCCCTCTAATTTCCTGCTCTTCTTAGGCAGTTGGATTACAAACTGGCTACAGGCCCTTTCCATTATAACATAACTAGCTGCAGGACTCTGCTGGAGCACATTTCAGCAAAACTGGTTGTTAAAATCACAAGATGATTTCTGAGCTGGCTGTTAGAAACCATCTTTGGCAAGCTCTGCTCCTGGAGGATCCCGTCTCCTCCCTGGAAGCTCTATCTCCATGCTTAAGTAGCAGGAGGCTCTTATTTCCCCTAATCTACTTGGGCATGGACCCAAAAGTATTCACTCTGTCATCTGTCCCTGAGTCCCCACATTCTCTGGCATCCTGGGCTTGCTGCTGTCCAGAATGATTGGCAGGAGCTTTGCAGCTCATCTGGATCATAGATGCCTTTAGCTGGACCTTTAGCTTTACACTCCTAGAGTGAAAAATATAACTTGATGTTTCAGTCTCTGGAGGCTCATGTTGAAACACCTGAAAGGCTCCTAATTTTCAAAGAATGCTATGTGCAGCCAGCTGCAGAAAATTGTTTCTTAAAAGTGTGTGAAGCTGGCAACCGAGAAGAGTGATTTCACTAGTTAGCTGTGAATGCCATGTGAAGAACTTTCATACAACAGAAATAAAATCCTCTTGTAGCTCTTAGCAATCTGCTGATATTTTGCTTTATATTATGAAAAGCTCACTTGTGATAACTTGAAAATCATGTGTTTAGAAAGGATAAACTTCAACAGTTTGCTTCCTGTGCGTAAATGGGCAGATCTTGCCATCACCATTTTTGGCAAGATTAGATGGTATAAAATATGGGTGGTCTGTGCTTTGAAGAAAGGGGGAGGACTATTGTTTCATTTTTAGAAGTGTCACAATGAAGTTCACTGCTCAGAGAATTAAACTGGGTTGGTTTTTTTTTTCAACCCTGGAAAATACCTAAAATATATGGGGTGAAACCAGATTGTGCTGCTTGCTGTTGTCTCTGTTGTGCATATGTCTGGTACTCTGATGCACACTAGAACATCAAAGTAGCATTTCTCTCTTTTTGACACAGAACAAACAGAACCACTTTTACTCTGAGTCATCAGACAGATGTTGCTTTGGTGACAACATGCTACACACACGCTAGCTACAGCACATGTGGGTCGTCTTCTCTGACATCGACACAAAGGCAAAGTACATGCTCCAGTAGTACAGTGAAGGAAGCAGTCACCAGCAGGGAAGACCAGACAAAGCGTGGAGGAAGAATAATGATTTATTCATTATCCTCCCTGTTCACTGTGACCTAAATTGGACACCAATTCAAAGATTGGAAAACTCAGCTTGAAAGAAAAATGGATTTATCTCTGCTTTAGGTGACTAATGGATGGGTGACTACAGGTGGAGGATGATGATCAGATCAAGATTAAAGAAATTAACCGAACAGGAATATATTAGGCATGTAAGTTGGAATTGCAAGTCCAAACATTTTCTTTTTATTTTGGACTGCGTTAAGCAGGTGACCTGATCAGTCATGAAATCTGTGGCTGCAGGAGGGAGAGCTGAAGCACACTTGAGACCTCACTGTCCAAAATCAGTGCAACAGCAGGTCCGAGGGTGGAACTCCGCAATTTCCTTTGTAACTCTCATGGAGAGCTGACATGGAGCTGACACAGAGCTGTTAACAATTATGTATATACAAGGGACTAAAGAGAAAGCTCTGAGACTGCTGTAGGCTCAGTTATCACTGCAACCTCATTTTCAGAAATAGAAAGAAGAAAACAGGTGAGATTGTAAATTCTCTGTGAGTTGTCTACTCCTTTGGGCTCAATCTCATTTACATCAGAGCAAAGTTGTCTCTTACATTAGTTTCAGATGATATTGGCAGTATTTTATTTTTGCTTTGAATTCCTTTTCAGTGTTGTAAAGGGGAGGGAAATTCAAGCTTCAAGGCTTCCTCTCTACAACTGCTAAGCATAAGAATACTGTCTAGCCAGTTTTGTTGGTCTCTATAATTACTTAAAGGAGTACAGCATAAATATGAAGTAGGTGTAAATCTCTAACATTTCACACTCACCATTCACACAGATTATATTTATTTTATACACAATATAAATGAGTCTAAATAGTTCCTGAAGCTGGGAACTGGCTTCTGCTACAGTGGCTGACAATGACTGCCTTAACCTCTGCCTGAATTTCTGAACTGTCCTTTGTCCAATAAATAATGCTTTACTGTGCTGTGTCAGTGGGAACCTATTAGTTGCTCAAATACGATTATTTCCCTGTAATTTTATTTTAGATAAGAAAGTAACAAATATACAAAATGGAAAGCCTGTCTAGAATAAATGATGTCATGTCCTAGGACATAGAAACAGAGATGAATTACCAACACTTATTTGTAATTATACATTGGACACCCTAAAGTACTCTGAAACCCCTTGGTATGTTTAGCATTAGCAAAACCTCAGCCTCATTTTTGCACGTAGTTTCTTTTGAGTGTTAGCAAGTTTTAGGACAACTATCAGACTGTGTAGACTGGAAGCAGTTGGGGCTGCTTAACCAGTGCTGTCAAATCCCACATCATAAAAATATGGTCAAATCTAAACCAATGAGAGAGAAATGGTGGGTATAACACAAGGTCTTTGCAGAACAGTGGGCACAAGTACAGTCTGGAAGTCTTCTTTGCATGGTGCTCAGCTGCTTTGCTGGTGCTATTTGATAACTTGCCAGTGCCTTGTAGATGTGAAAGCTGCTGGGATGAGCTTCTCTTAGCCCAGTAATCCGGGAGCATGCTAGCTTCCTAATCATTGTATTTTCATATGTGATTTTCTGATGGATGAAATGTTACAGGGAAACACAGTTGGGCTTTCATTTGTTTACCACTGCAGAGCTGTGTGTTGGGCTGCTCTGTCCCCTGTGGATATAGCAATGGTTGAAACACAAGCGTTTGGGCATTTTCCCCCAAATGCTTATACTGTAAAATAGCATTGAAAAGATCATAAATCTATCCCATGATACATAAATAAAAATAGAGCTGTCAAAGCATTTTGAACATTTATAATCAAAAATAACCTTAATACAATTTTTTTTTCAAATTTTTCTTTCCCCAAACGAAGAAAAACAGTTACTGTTCAGGATTTATTTCCTTTCTAAACTTCTTCAGAAGCAAAGAATATTGGGAGGAGAGGGTGGAGTGGAGAAAAAGTGGGGAAAGTTACCACACAAGAAAAGCAAAAATTCTCATTTAAAAGGATTAGGAAAAAGTCAGCTATTCAAACTCTTTAGAAAATAAAGAGAGCAGAAGCTTTCTTACTATTATTCATGGAATTTTCCTGTTTTTCTAAAGAAGCTGAATAAACCTCTTACACATTACCTTAGCATAGTTTTTCATTGCATATAATGTGATTGCACATTGCACATAAGGTGGTTACTGCTAGTTATACTTTTAACAATATTAAGTTTTTTTAATGAGGGGCTTTATCTAAATATATCAAAGACCTTTAAGGCTTTCCCCAGGTCTTTTTCTGAGCCTGCCCTTTAGGAACAACCTGCCCAAAAAGCAAATAGTTTCCTATTAAGCAAGGAGGGCTTGAGATCTGGTGAATGGAGCGCAGAACGGGGCTCAGGGGAGGGCTTTCCTCACGCCCATCAATTGCTCTGCTTCCCTGCCTCAGGAATCTGAAGTCCCCTAATGAAAGAGTGAAGGTCTGAGGTGCCTTGAGTGCTTAGCCTGGTAAAGTGCTCAGCCACCTCCATGCATGGGGAAGGACCAGTAAACCACGTCACTGAGGATTTACTCTTCATGTACATGGCTGGGAAGGTCCAATACTTGTAAAACATCTGTTGCATCTCTCTGGAGATATATGGCACAGTCATTCTGGGTATTAAATTTAGTTTAGCTTAATAATGTATGTCTTACACTGGTGGACAGTGCCTATGTGAAGAAACATGCATGCCTATGCGTATAATCCTTATTCTTCCCAGCAATAGGAATAGATTTCTTTCACTTTTGGTTGTGGAGTTGTTGATCAGCTGTTGTATAGGCTACTCATAAATAATGTGAGGAGAAAGAAGCACTCTAAGGGTTGCATCAGCAGCCTCCTATGGAACAGCCTACAGAGCTTTAAAAGAAAGATGCCAACAGAGGACTTTAAGCCTTATTAAGTAGACCTGTAGAATAAAATAGGGAAAAAAACCCCCTGGCATGAATGCAAGATATCCTCTCTCTGAGGGATAAGGATTTATATATTTCTCTACTTCCTCCAGGGGAAAGAGAAGGCTACAAGTTAAATTTGCGTGGAATTTCTTGTGCTCTGGGAAGGTGAGGAAGGAATTGCAGAGCTCAGGGACCCCAGGAATGCCCAAGACTTGCAGTCTTGTAACTGATAAAGCAGCTGCTCCAGTCTATGACCATATTTATGTATGTCTGTTACTAATAAGGACAAAATATAGCAGGAAAAGAAAGGATAATTTCATCAGTGAATATTTTTCTATCTGTTGCTGTCTGAAGCAAATAAAGCAGCACTGAAATTTAGAGGTCTGTTATACAGATTGGCCGTATAACATTTCTTCTCCTTTTCCCCATATGTGACTCATATATTTTTCTTCTTGCTGGTAATGTGGCATATAATGTAACAAGAAGGTGTGCTACAGAATTTGTTTGTTGGCCACCTCCAGTAGAATATAATAAGCATAACAAAGACAATAGAACATGACACACAGCTTTCAGCATGCCGTTGTGTTGATCCAGCATCTGTCAGTTTCTGAGAAATTAAAGCCAAGCACCAGAACTTGAATTGGGGCTCAGGACTATTGCAAAAGACATGATTTTGGGTCTCATTGTGTTCAGCAGGGGTCACACTCCATAGCAGATGTACCAGAGGGAAAAGAAAACAGATGTAGGTATGGAGAGACTCAAATCTCTTCAGAGAGAAGCTGCTCCACATTGCTCATGTTATATGGTGTTATATATGGTATTAGAACAACATTATGGTGGGGTGCTGTAGTTCAGTTGTTATTAGTAAGTGTCATTGTGTGTTGATTGCAAGCACTCAAGTGTTCAGAAGGGGGAATCAAGGATACCAAATGGGGAAAAACAATACACAGGAGTCTAATATCCTTAAGAGGATAAATTATCTTTTCCTTGAGAAAGCAGAAAATGTTAATGGCTAAGTCTGCCAAGACATTTTCTAATAGAATTAAATAAAGATGCAAAAGATCATTCCAGTCCTTTTATGTGCAATTATAAAATATCACTTCTTACTGATCTTGGCATGACAAACTGATTGACGCACTGTAGAACATTCCAGTGGGTTTATGGCTGGTGAATCAGGGGAAAAGTTATTTTTGGTTTTTAAAAGAGTAGAAATGAAATAGAAATGAGCTGATAAGCATGTGCCTTTTGGGAGTCTTCTTGGGAGTTACTGGGGCTTGGCTTGTCATTGTATGTGAGACCTTATGTACAACCAGCACAGATTGTTACCCAAGTGTCGCTGAGGACAGAGACCTGTGCTGTGGGACTGCAGCCAAATCACTGCCAGCCATTTGGAGAACTTTGCATAATAAACACAACTTCTATTGGGGTAGCCTTTCCATATACACCACAGTGGCAGGTCTTTTCATAGGTCTCTCCACACATGAAGTAAAAGATCAACTTTTGAACAACTTTAGCTTATGTGCCTTCCTCTTCAGCTGTTTCAGCAAGGCTGTGGCCAGGCTGGTGAGATGCTCCTGTACTCCACTAGTCCCAGGTAGCTGAAATGGCCTCTAGGATTTTGGGACAAATCTGATGTGCACCTCACAGCAATCTGGTGGCTGTGTAAGCCTCCTCTGGTGGTTGCTTTGAACACACTTTACCATGAGCATGGAAACTCCACTAGCAGGATAAGCACAACCCAGAAGTGTGAAACATTTACTGGCTGGAGAAGACACACAAAAGATAATCAGGATCAACACCCTACCAGGCTGAAAATGAGTTTTCTCAATGCTTGCTATGAGACATAAGAGAGTCTCTGCTAAGAAGGCAGGGAAAGACTCAGCAGCTGGTCTGAACCAGAAAGGGGACGGCAGCAGGGCAGGCACACAGGCCAGGGCGGCCCAAAGGTGGAGCTTGAAATATGGCTGCACATTTTAATTCTGGGCCCAGAGCTCAGACTGACTGTGCTGTATTCATGAGAACACTGAGGTGTGTGCTAAGTTGTACCAGGAGAACCTGCTGGGTCTACCACCTGCTGGGTGGTTGATGCAGCAGGTCAAGATGATTTATTACACGTAAAATAAAGCTCCAGACTTATTACTATTAAAAAAAAAAAAGAAATCTACCTTAAATGGAGCAAAGTGGCAGAGGTTGTGAGGTGTACCATATTCTCACTCCAACAAGAAGATGAATTCCTGTGTCTTCGCTGTAAGGTGTCAGTAATCTATTCCTGACCAGGGAAAATTTGCACGGATTACTGCTGGCAAGATTTACTCAGTAGTTTTTTTCAGTAGCTTAATAAGCCCCTTTCCCATCTTACCCCACTGAAGCTATGTCAAACATGGACTAATGATGGGGTGGAACAAGAAACCCCAAACCACTAATTATGCTATAAGACGTAGATTTTAGTGACGAGAAGTGGGAATTCGACAGTTTCAGCTCAACTGAATAATACTTAGTATGAATTACCAACACTTTCAAATCTGCTGTCACAACCTCTTAGTCCTGTGTCAGGTAATGCAAACCTTGTGACCATCTTAGAACTTTTGAACAAGAGAACAAGGACTCACTAAATGGAAAGAGCTTAAGGGAAGGGGCAGAACTGTGTGAAAAGCATTTATGGAGCAGAAACTCTCCTAAGGAGGTTGCTAATGTTAGAAAACCTCTCTGCAGTCTCAGAGGGATTGTACAAATGTTTGTACTAGTTGCTTGTCTGTTTTGATTCCTAAACGCTATTTAACCACGCAGTCTGGGGACTGGAAGCCTTATGTGTTGCATTTCTTCTCTGGGATGCTTTTCCAAAGATACATTTCTTGTGGCAAGGAAGAAGATCTCTGGAGCTGCTTTACTCCTAGAACAGGGTGAAGTAGAGGAGATCAGGCTGGAGCACACCTGGTCTCTTCTGGAAATTTGTGTAATAGTCATAACTCAGATAAAAAAATGAAAATAATCCTGTAGCCCCTTTTTCTCTGGAGGAGTCATGTAAGGGACTTTTTGAAGAGTAAGTACAATCCAGATTGCTGCTAAAGTGGACGGTAAGATAGCAGATGATTTCAAAATGGGCCCAGTTTTGCAGAGCTTTTCAGGACTGCGTTTGGTGATCCAGGCTTAATTTGAATTTTATTTTAGTTTACTTAAAACATTCAAATGCAAAGGAAAGAAAAAAGGAAAAGAAAGGTTGTAATGTACTCAGTCTCATGCTGAAAAGCAACATAAATTCCCTTTTCAGCAAACTGAGTGCAATATATTCCTGCACCATCAGAATATAGTTGAGCTATCTGGCTGTAAATATGGTTCTGTATAATCTTCATGCACTGAATGAGGTTTTCCCCACAGCTGTCCAGCTGCTGAACTTTTTGAAGGCAGACTTCCACATCCTGCCATGAAAGAGCCAAGGTAAACGGAGTATGAGGTTAAGCAGATGTCCAAGAAGGATGTTGGTAACAGCGAGGCGAGGCAAGTCATAACTTCTGGATAATACGGAAGTTTGGTGTCAGAGCAGCATGAAAAAAAAGGAAAAAGGGTAGTACTATTTCATGGTCACGTAGTCTTTTATCCTGAAGGCTGTGTCCAAAAGAGGAATGTGTGGGAGAGGTAAGGAAATGTGAGGAAAATACCAGTACTGCCTTGTGAGCTGAGCTGGCCTGCGGTAATGCTGACAGGGATCCAAGCTACAGTGAGGAGTTCTTCTCTTGTGTGTCACTGAGAAAGCAGTTTGATGTTCCATGGCATGTCCAAGGTACCCCCTCATATAATCTCTTTCATTTTAGAAGCATGTCAGAAATACTGTGTTGGACTGTGCCCAAAATGTTTCATATGTCTTGAATCCAGTATCCCCACTCTGAATCTTCACTTGGCAGCACAGCCTGAAACCAAGTTTAACGCCTCTCAGAGTTTAATATGACCCAAGTAAATAACCTTCTGAATTGTGTAGCGTTTTCTTGTCTCATGGATGCTGTGAACAGTCAGAGGAACTGTAACCCATTTGCAGGTTTCCATGACCACGGATCTGACCATGATGTATTTCCCCTGAGAAATACTAAAACTTGTTTTTTTCAAACTAGGTTCTTACAATAGGACTTTAAATTCACATCTGTGTGCCCTAGATACATATCTTAGTTCTAACTTGCTTTTGTGGAAGTTTTTAATTTGAGAAAAGCTAGAGTTAAGCAAATAAAATGCCTAAATCTGTATTTAGGTGGCAAATTTTAGGCATGCTGAGTAAATAAGCACTTTCAAAACTTGAACTATTACTAACTAAACTAAAACTTGAATTCTTGAAGTATTTAAAAAGATAGTTCCATAAGCATGTGTTTAGACTTATTAGCCAAAGTAGCACCCTTCTAAAGTCTCTTTATGTAACCACCTTGGAAGGGTACTGCTCCTTGCTTGCCCATAACCTCATTGCTAAAATCACTAATGTGACACCACTACTTGAGAATGATATAAGTCTGGATTAATGGTGATCCACATAAAAAACACTGTTAGCAGAAGGGAAGATAATTATGTGTTTCATTGCATTTTATCAACACAAACAAATACTTTTTGGCTACTGAAATGCTATCAAGTGCGGATCATTAGTTTATGCAGTGTTTATGAGATCACCACAAATACCAATTAGTACGGCTGATGAAGAGGACATTATCTGTGGAACAGTGTTTGCCACCCCTATTCACAATCCATAATGGTCTAATCAGTCAGTCTGAAGTGCTGTGAATAAAGGAGCAGATCCTGGTTCTGTTTCAATGGGTTTGTATTGTTTTCAGAGAGTTGCATAGCACTATCACAGTTAATGGAGCTATACCAATTTACACTGGTTGAAGAACTGGTAAATGTAACGTAGAAGAAATCAGTACTTTTAAAGTTCTTCTACTGTTGTCCTGACACTGGCTTAAAGTCTCTTGGTATGAGAATGTCAGCCATGAATATGCAAGTTAAGGTCAGACAATGGCCAGAAGAGCAGATGTACAGTTTTTGGCAATTTCACTGGTTCTTCTGCAAATATGATTTCCAGATGTACTCCCTTTGCTTTAATTCTTCCAAGAGCTATTTGGAGAAGTTTTAAAAATATTTTATTGTCTTAGTTTTTCTGGTTCCAGTAGATAAAAACAGTCCATCTTTACAAAGAGTACATTGTAATATCTAACTATATTGTGGCAAAGTGCTGCGGTTTTATTTTTATTGCATTTTCTAAAATTGGTATAAACCATAGACACTGAAAAGCCTTCTTGGGAGAGAGGGTGATAAAGATAAAAGAAAGCAGCATTTAGTCTTCTCTCCAACCAGTTCCAAATGTGCCACTGTGCCTATTACATCCCATAAACACCAGGGCAAAAGCACCAGCTGCTCATTACTCTCAGAGGAAATGCTATTTCCTCTCATTTTGGCACAAACTACCCCCCAAAAGGAAAACAGGCCTAGTGAGCTGCAGCTAAACATGTAGTCTTTGTAATGGTGTTATATATAAACAATGTGATGTGATATGTCTCTTCTGACAGCCAATCCCTATAAAAATATAAAATACAAAGGTCTGCTAAACCAAAGGGCATAAAAGGTGTTTTCATATGAATCTGTTCCTGAAAGGTATTTCCACAAGCTTAGCCGTAACTGTTACTCTTTGGGTGGCTGGGATGCAGACAGGCAGGGAACTAAGTGCCCTTAATATGTTAATGCCACTCGGAGGTCTCCTGCTAATGCCAGTTAGAGAGCAAAATCTATTTTAAAAAATAGAATCAGCTGAAAAGCGCTATGTGCTGCTTTACGTTAAATAGGAGGCACACTGAAACATCATTAATATTTGAGATGCTCTTTGATTTAAAACACTCATTAGTGTTTCCCAAGTATTGGAAAGCAAACCAGAGGGAGAATCAGCACTCTCTTAAGCGAGGACTCCTGAGGATCTTTGAGTTGTTGCTCATCCAAACACCAGCCTAAAGCAGCTAGAATCCATCCCACACCAGTAGCATCCATTTTTATTAGATAAATTAAAAAGGTGAATGTTCTAAGCTTTTTGTTGCTCAAGGACCACAGCTGTTGCCTGCTGCTTTCATAGTTGAATGCAATTCCCCATGACTGTTTTCGCCATCACCTCTTTTCCCAGCTTGGTCTGCCCAGGAAGATCTGAAGCACAGGTTTGGAAAGAAAAAGAGAAAATTTCTCTGGTGCCAGTTGATAAATAGGAGAGGTTGACATCTGCTAATGAAAGGCTCGGGGAATAAAAGTTGTAGAGCAGGGAGGATATATCAGTGAAAAGTCTTTTACAGAATAATGTGCTTGTGGGATGGGGAGAAAAGGCAATACGTGGCTAAGGACATGAACACAGACTAGGAAGGAAAGGTGTCAATGCAGGCTAAGATCAAATACAAATGGAATATAACTTAAGAGGTATTACCTCTGTGGCACTTAGATTATATTGTCCTGAGGCATGGGGGCACACTGGAAAGTAAACCTCAAACTAGAAATGTCAAATGGAATGAACAGGATGGACCGATTTGTAGCAGAGTTTCATACATAGTCTGCTGCCTTTCCATATTGGGGGAGGGAAAAGTGGAAAAAAAAAAGTCGAATCACAGTTGTTACTTGCTAATAATCCAAGTAACCCATCTAAAAGATTGTGAAAACAATAGCAGATGCTAGTGGATAGAAATTAAAGCACATTCAACTCAGAATGCAAATAGTTCTGAGACCGTAAGGTTTCCCTAAAGCTCTGGCAAACATTTGGCTGGATTGATATTTTGGGCACTGATCTGCATAGCATCTGATTGTGAGCTGAATATGAGCAATGCATAAAGGCAGATTTTAACTGAAGAAAAAAAGGCTGCCTATTGCCTTCTGTGAGGCTGAGAGACGAGTTATAAAAAGCCTTATGGCACATTGCCTTGATTTCTGTCAGCGTGTGGAGCCTCCAGCCCCACTTTCCATCCCAGAGCGCTTTGCAGCACAGTGCAGTGGGATGAGGGCTGTTCTCCAGCCCCTTAGCCTGTCAAACCCATCCCTTGGAGGACAGTGCCAAAGGCTCTGGGTCAGGCCAGTAGCTGATGTAAACCAGAATAATCCCAATTCCCGTCAGCCGGAAAGTTTTACTCTGCCAAAACACACAATGGCTTTTGGTTCTGGGGTTGCCAGAAAAATAGTGGAAAATTCTGGTATTGTTAGTTTTGCTTTTCTTCATCTCTCTCTCAATTTATTGTAGCACATCAATGAAAGATTGGAATGAGTTCAACACTGAAATTTTGAATAGCAGTAGAAGTAGCTCCAATTTTTGGTAGTCATAAATGCTGTGGGTTGAGAAGTTGTTGGGTCCGTGTTACAGAACTAACACCTCTGTTGTCTAGTGAGTACAGAGAGCATAAGCACATTTTAGTGTCTTGGGTGAATGTGTGCCCTTCTCCCTGGGTCACAGTCCTTCAAATAGCATTTTACAGAAACATCTTGGTGTCAGACTTGATTCTGATTTGCTTGACCTTGTGCTGCTTCTGGTGCCATATTTAGCTTATACCGTATAAAAGTCCCTTTGAAAAGATTTCTGTCCCTTCTAATTAGAAATATGATAGTATAAATAACAATTTTATATTGCCTTGATGTTTATAGTGTGTTGATATCAAATACACAGTTGAATGTTTCTTCACAGAAAATTGCACTTCTAGAGCTTAGAGTCTATTTTTTTTTTGGTTGTTGACTTTAAAAATGTGGTCAATTTTCACAAAATTGGTTCATAAAACAATATTTATTTTTAAACTGTTAAACTAGCTTTTAAAATCAAAATAACAATTAAAACAGGTTAAAACCCCAAAATTTCATTAGAAAAAAAATCAAGATTTTATCAGCATTGTAGGAGAGGTTACAGTTTTTGCAAAATGGAAAATATCATGAAATATTTCAAGTAGTCCAAATACTGGGTTTTGAGACTTATATTAAAAGGTTTGGATTAAAAACAGAGCCTGTGTGCACTGCTAATTATCCATGTACTGTGTCTGGTGCAATTTGTGTCAAAAGCCAGTCAAACATCCAGCAACATTATGGTCTTATTGCCTAAGTACATAAGACTGAAGAAGCAGGGAGTTAAATTCTCCTGTCTCACGTAAGAAAGTGTTTCCTAGCACTGAAATCCACTGACATGGAAAGACAGAGAGGCTTTCATTGCAGCTAATGGCAGTGTACCTATCCTGCGAGTAATTACCAGGCTCCAGTCTTTGGTGCTTCTCTGCTCATGAGACTAATGTTTATTCAGAACAATAAATATAAGGTCTATGACACTTTTAAAGTAATGTTCAGATGTGTCTGTGTAACCATGGATGAGTGGTGTTAGTAGTTTTATGCTTTAGTAAACATATTTGACTCTCTGAGTGCTCCAGGGACAGTAGTGGAGTGTGGCAGATGCTGGAGAAGCTGTAACGATTTGCAATTTTGGATGAACTTGTGGTAATAGAGAGTGTAATGACAAGGTAGCAGGATCAGTTTTCATCGACTTCTTTTTTCTGCTTCATACAGAATATTAATGATTCATTTAGCATTGATCTGTACAGATTCACAGCACAGATTTGTATCTATAATCTAGGAGATTGGTTAATTTTTATATCCTCATGCTAAGTAAATCTTACTAGTGCTCACAGCTGTCTCTGTGTAGTTAATGACCCTGAATAAATTCCATTATAATTCCTGGATGATGCAAAGGTTTTTCATGGTGAGGAACTGAAACCCTGCCCACCACCAGCCATCAGCCCAGGTGTAAATGAGAAGTCCTGCCCCTAGACCAAGTAACTGCCACAAGGTGTTGAACATTATCCACTACCAGATACTTGAAATGGGAATTTAATGCATTCATTCTACCAGAAACAGGGCTAGTTTTTCCCCAGTCCTATGCAATGCTCATGAATGTGTGCTTAGCAGGATTTGTAAACATTTGCCAGCTTTATAAGAATCCCTGTCAAAATCAACATTTCTAATCATATACGTAGTTCCTAGCTTGATTTTTAAACTTTTGTCAAATCCAGACTTGTGTTTTCAGTTTCAGCCAAAAGGAATAAAGTAATTTATTCCTCCCAGCGTCTGATGATTTTAGAGACTTTGTTCTTCTGACTTGATAAAAGAAAAAGTACTTTTACTTGAAGTAATCATTTCATCTGGCCTGAGCACCAATGTGCCAAACACAGAGGGCTGGAAGAAATGTTTACTTATTTTCTTCGTCACAGGTGAACAGGAATATTTTTGCAAGGGGTTACTAGGATTGTTTTGCTATTTGAAATTTTAGATACTTAACAATCAGAACTGGTAAGGTAAGGAAATGACTGTGGCTTTTGGGAAACAGGTTTCTAACCAGTAAGCATAAACGTAGTATGAGAAAGATCTGTATTTAATCAATTTGATCAAATTTAACCTTTACAAAATTGAGCTTTGCCTGCATAAGTCATGCATACACCTGCTGTGCAAAAGGAGGAAATCTTCTGTATCTAGGAGACTACAGCCAGCTAATCAACTTTAACAATATATTATTTTCATGTTTTAAAAATTTTTTCCTATCTAAATCCTAGGGACTGACTAACAAGAACACAGAGTACCTGTGGTGCCTTTTGATTTACAACCTTCTAGGTTTGGTCCATGACTCAAATTTATCTTGTTCATAACCCCATGAGCAGTGTGGAATTTAGAGTTGCTATCACAAATGTATTATAGAAGAAGTAGCTGAAATTTTCCCTTTGGTGACAACGTTAAAACAAATATAAAGATGGTGACTATCAAACAAAAAAGGAATAATAAATGTGTTTCCTTCTGTTTAATAAAAGAATAGTCTTCCTCAGATGCTAGAACTGTATTTAGGACCAGGTTTAGATCTCAATTTTATATTGTCTAGCACCTGACTCTTCAGCAGGAAGTGCTGATGTCAGTGGCACTGTCTGTAGAGCAAGAAGTTTCTAAGTGTGATCAAAGATGTAGAAACAAGCTCTCCATAATTTCAAAATGTTTTCCCATCTGGAGTAGCTATCATAAGTACCCTAGTGGAAGACTCTGGTTGTTTTTCCTATCCAAAGTGGGGAGTCTTCAAGTCTTGTATAATAGTGAAGCTGGACCAGGGCAGCAGTTCTGTGATGGCTGTTGAAGATAATGCCCAGTGCGTAAAACATTGACTTAAGTCAATGGCATCATCTTATTACACCCAAAACCTATAAATTTCTAGAATAACTTAAATGAGAAACTTAAAAGACAGAGACAATATCCACTTTTAAATTAAATGCTAGATTAAATACTGTGTTCTTTTTTTCAGAATAATTTCAGTGAAAAGGCATGCCAATCTTTAAAGGAAATAGAGAACACAGAAAGAGGAGATTAAATTTTCATTTGGGATGGATTTTTTTCAATAAAAATTGTCTAGACAGCTCCAAGTCACACAGGTAGTTTGGCTAGTATGAATAACCAGTGGTGGGGAGTCAGCAAGCCACTTTAGGAAGCCCAGATATGTTTATTTTATCCTGGGATTGCACAGAGGAGGGACAATAACTCTGGTACTATATCTGGTGTATCTCACTGGTGAATTTCCTTCTACTCTTTGGGCTGGTTTTGCTGGCTGTGTAGACAGATGTCTTTTTTTGTTTACTTCTCTAGGAACAGCCCCCAAGCAAATAAATTAAAGCCATTTAATTTACTATTTCATAATTCACCTGAGTATTATATATATATAAATTATTTATTATTATTATTTTTTATATATTAAATTAGTATTTTTCATGTAGTGAGCATTGTCCTGCAATGGCTCATTAATATATCCTGTAGTGCTTTACAAAAAACAGTGGATACATTCCTCTATTTGATGCATCTAAGTGGGTAAATGATGCATTGACGAGACAGAAACAGAATTCTGATTTATCACTTTACCTAAATTTACTCTTTAATTGTCTGCTGCAGTCATTGCCTCATCCCTGCTTGGGAGGTTCCAAACCATATATTAAAAAAAAGAAAATAAGAAAGTAAGAAGCAGAGTAGACCTTTGACTCAGATGAATTTGCTACTCTTACTAAAAGTCAGAACCCAAATACTTTGATGTGTGAGCACATAATGAACTTTTCTCTCCTGTGCTTTTCATGTTACTTGGACTGGAAAGGACATATTAAATAATGGAGCTCCTCTGATAGTCCAAAAGCACCACCAGTATCTCACAGAAAATCTATTCTTATGTTACTGTAACACGTGTATCAGACAACAAGGCCCATGGAAAAGAAATATATATGGACCAATTCTTGATAGATGTTTCAGAGATGTTTATTTCTCCAGCTGCATGGCCGGGATCTGCCCAGGAACTGCTCAATCACGGGACCCGAGGGTCCTTCTGCCCGCGCAGGGAAACACAAAACAACCAATGGGGAACGAGGCTGAGCAGGGGCAGGGAAACCCCGTGTCTGTGCCCTCAGGGCCCCTCTCCCAGGGCCACATGGCAGGGGGGAAGGGCCGCAACACTCTTACAGGCTTTCAAATAGCCTGATCTAAATACATGTTTAAATAATGAGTATTTATTCAGGATGAAACAATGCTTCCTTGGTCCATTCCATGGGGAGTCTCAGTTTAAAACCAGCTTGAGTCATTAGAAGTTCAATATTGAAGCAAAATTGAATTAACTTGGGGTAGTTTATTTTTCTTTTTGGGGACTTTTCTGTCTAAAAAGTCTTAAAAATGCTTCAGAAGGCTTTGGAGTTCATATACATGCAAATAACAGGATTAGTGTATGGATGAGTTTGGGGGTTTTGCACGGCAATTGCTTCTCCCCTTAACTTTTTCACCTTGACAACATAAATATTTGAAAAATAACAGGTGCTCGAGCATTTTCAGGACTTTGATTTTTAAACCATGAGAAACCAACCACAAGACTTTTTGTTTGTTTGTTTGTTTTTCTCACAAACAGAACCAGCCTTAAAGCCACTCTTTACCATTAACAAATCAAAGAAAGCAGGAAAACTCCTCGGGGCCTACAGCAACCTCCTGTAGCTCATTTCCCTAACACCAATATAGATCTATCATTAATATATTGTCTAACGTTAATAGCCTTGATAGAAGCAAAAAGAGCTATGGGTAAGCAATAGAAAAATGAGGTATACTGACAGTCTGATCTAATTACCATCAAAGCCAGGCAGTGAAGAAGCAATTCACAGACTGTGTGGAAAGGTAGGGCTGCTGTATCAGAAGGTATTGTCTTTGAAGGGGGAAAGGTTTGTCAGTGAAGTCTCACTGAAGTGAAAGATCTATAGAGCTCTTACTCCAATTATAAACTATGGCAGAGATGAATCAGGGCTGCCGTACTGCCTCTTCCGCAAGTTTCTTTTTGATGATTCTTTTTTTTTTTTTTTTTTGTACAGGAAGTCACGGTAAAGCAAAATTATTTCCTAATTATTAGGTTTTGTTAGTGTTCAGAGTCAGCAAGCAATGTGTGATCCCTGTGCAACAGTTGGAACTTCTCTTGCTGTGCCTTCCCCATGACTGCCAGCAAAACCCACATGCTGGCAAACCCTGCTCACCTGTGTGGTGATGTTGGGCGAGGGTGACCTGCCATAAACAGCAGCTTGCTTAACTTTCCAGCAGAATATTTCTCCATTGAAACTCTGTCTCTCATAACCCAGCGTTTTTAACAGGACAGTTTGGATTTTGCACTTTGGCTTTGTCTGTGAGTGTCCAGGATAACAGGAGCTGGGCAAAGGAACCTCTAGTTCCCTCCAGCCCCTTCCTGGGAAGTCCAGCCCAGAGCTCCTAGTGTGGTTATAGATCTGTTCACTTTTAGCTTGGTGACTTGGTGGAAACACCTCTTTCTCCCATGATTCTATACTATTTAGTTAAAAAAATCAGTATTTCAGAGTTTTCCACAGTGGTCCAATAGTTTCAGAAGTTTGACATTCATCTATCTTCTAAATAAAAGTCAAAGCTGAAGTGCCCAATGGAACAGGAATTCTGGGTGTAAATCAGATCAGCTGTAGAGCTGGTATTGCCTCTACATGCTATTGAGAAAAGTGAGATGTTTTCCATTCACTGTGCTAATTAAAGCTTTTTCATTCATGCATGTAGATTCAGCATGATTGCTATCCTTGCTTGGCACTGTAGTACAGAGTGTGCTATTGCTGATCAGATGACTGGTTTACAATTCATAAAATAATTTATGAAACAGTTCAGATCTCTTGAGCCTGAAGCCTGGCGTTAGAAACAACTTTAACTTAACTAGAAAAACTGGGTGCTTTTGAGGTAGAAAAGCTCTGAAATCCTCATTAAGTTTCATTATAAAAACAAATAGTTATTCAGCTGCCCTATGAGAGTATTTTGTTGGTCTATGACTATTGTGAGGAATGATAGCAATAGCATGACAAAATTCGTAAGACTGGTTTGAGTAAAATTTTAGGCCACCTAAGATATTGCAGAAATGATAGAATGTTAAGCAGACAAAATAAATTAAAGTATCATCTAATGGCTGACTACACATGATATCTGTATACATTTAAATGTCATCTTGGGTACGCAGTGGATTGTGGAACAAGCAGATCAAGGCATTCGCAATAGCATTTTTTGAAAAGAAAATTCGCTAGAAGAATTTGACAGTGTTTTATACTGGCATTTTTAATTATGTTTTAGCAGTGTCAGTTTGCACTTGAATTTTGAAAATATTATTTATTAATTTAGTGTAATTACTGCATACAGCGAGCCATTTTTACTTTGAAATGAAAATCAAAAACTTCTATTTCAAATATGTTCTTAAAAGATTCCTTAACATAGATTTTTTCTTGTTGTTTTCACTCTGTCTTCACTGATGTGATGAGGTAAAAAGCTCATTTCTTTCCAAATGAATATATAATGATGCTAGTACTAAAACAGTTAACCGGATAGCTGATATTTACAAAAATCTTCAAATGTAATGACTTCAAGTTCTTTGTTGAATATTCATTAAATATCCTTTTCTCATAGGGCTTATAAATCCTCTGGAATGCAATACACACACACTTTAAAATTTGACAGAAAATACTCGTATTTCTAAGATAAAGGGTTTTTTCTTCTTTAAGCACTCTCTCAAATCATATGTAATCAGGAACATTGGCAACACTGCTGCTCAGAGAAGGACAGAGTGAACATCAAGAAATCCAAATGAATTCAATCCCATTAAATGTAATGGTGTGGTAAATCTCACTATACCATCTGCTGTAGAAGGCTGAGACACTATTGGAATTCCACATCTTATTTACATAGCAGATAAGAATGTGTTGGGAGATTTATACGGTGAATGAATACCCAGAGACAAAACTAAGTTTCTAGTCTGTTCACATCTGGGGAACATCTACATCTGCAGAGCATTATACAAAAACTACTGTAAGTTAGCCTTTCTCTGAAAGACCTTGCCACTTCATTCCAACATTACCCATTAAAGAAAAAAAACCCAGCACAAAGTAGTGAGAAAGTTCCTGCAAACACTGGTGGGAGCTGAGCTACTTCATCACAAGAAAACATAACCTTCCCTAATTTAGTACATATTTCCCTAAGAATTAGCATGGAACATCAGAACAAATAGGTTGTATCATAATTAAAACATCTGTGCTGTGAGTTCAGAAATCAACCTGTGGCAAAACATTAAGGAAAATGCGCCACAGATTTATTTTTTCCCTTTTCTTAAGCATTCAGGTTGACACTCTCCATTTTAACTAGATTCAAAGCTTTCATTTACTTAATACTGAAACAGAGCTGAGCTGTAGCCAAGTTTTAAACCAGATGATATCACAGGTGTGACTTGCACAATATATGAACTATAGAGGAACAAAACATTGCACAGTAGCCTCCACCTGATATGCTCCTCTTTATCATTATATTTAATAAATCTTGAGTTTGCTTGGGAATGGCATGTCCTTTGTGCACATTGATTGTAAAACCCATCACTTGTCAATTCAGTTGAACATTAAAGTTCTAATACATCAAAAGTTCATAGGGGAGCTGACCTGGGCTAAGAAAGCATTTTACACAGGAATACTAATAGAGTTCTTCTGCAGCTGCCTCATGTACTTCAGATTGGAAACCTCTGAACCAAAGCCAATTGACAGTAACATATTTGGAAAGGAAGATGCTTTTAAATTACCTCCTTTCCATTTAATCAGACAAGCAACCTCTGAATCCCAAGCCGTAGGTGAATGTTTAAGAGAACATTCTTTATATAGTTAGCTGAACCATGCCCAAGAGCACCCACTGACAGCTTTCCTATTACCAGAAGGACAATGAATCATATGAACTTTGCTGACACACATGCTATAATAATTGTTACATTTTCTTTTAGAATATATCCTTGGGCTCGCTTTTGGCCTCACCTTAAAGGTGACAGCTTGTAAGCTACATAACCTAGCCTGCCACTAAATCATCAATAACAGTTCATAAAATATCTTGTGATAATTTAGCAGTGCATTGATTCTGATCCTAATGGAATCAGACATCAGTAGTTATGCTATTTCCTCCTTGGATTCTGGATACTTCCATTGAACATTTGTTAAAACAGTTGTTCATCTACAGTGTACATATTCCTGCCAAGCTTCGTGGAAATATTTCTATCCATTATTTTTTAATGTCAGCTCTCAGTAGAAGTTTGTCTTTTCTGTTTGGAACTCACTTTGCTGTTATATAGACATCTTTCTTTCATAAAGCAGGCATAGTTATAAACATTAAAACAGACACATTTGTATTCCCTTCAGGATAACGGCAAGATTTTCCCAACAGCTTTCCAAGTAGGAACACACAAACAAGAACAAATACAGTACTTTTCTATGTCACAACCCTATTAATTAAGTCTTTTGTTTTCAAAAGAATATCTCAGGCAATCCACATTCATATCTACTTAATTTTTCTCCACTGAAGGCTCTAAAAGGGACTTCCAGGCAGTATTAGCATATTTTGTATGCTTAGGCAGTGCTAATATTATGATTTTTATATTTGTGATATATGTATTGTTACAGTGTTACCAAAAATATCTTACTGAAGAAGTAAGTTCATTACTTTTTCCTTAATCATGGTAAACATTTGTCAGTAGAACCAGTGACAAAGCCAGCAGAGCAGAGATTTCAACAGATTTTAAGCAGTATTTGGTATGCGTTACCCTTTTTGTCCTTGGTTCCCTTCTGGGTTTTTTTCCAGTTTGGCAGAGCCTTGGGGTGCTGGCGGTTGGGGGTATTGCCTGCAGAGACCCTCATGTCCCTGCCAAATCTGGCACATCAGGGTGGGAACGCCTCTGCCTCCTTGCAGGCTGTGGCCCCAGAGGGAGGGAGTGCCCTGGGTCCTGCCTGGCTCACTCATCTGGGTGTCCCTGAGGGAGGGCAGATGCTACACAAAGAGCGGCAGGGATGTCACTGACTGTCACCAAACCTAGCAAAGGAGGCATGACAGCTGACTGAGTTGAGGGTTCGCCAGAGTACTTACCTATGAGTTTATGCAGCTGATTTAACCAGTGAATTTCTAACCCATTTAGCTGGGCTGCTTGTGCAGAAAATAAGCTCCTCCAGAGCTGTAGCAGCTTTCTCAGTAATGTGGTTCTATATCAAAGACTTCCGTGATTAGCCCTAGATGTCTAAAAATGATTAATATTAAATCCCTTCTTCACATTAAGAAATGCTGGGATTTACTTCATAAAATAGTTGTGGTTAAAGACAGTGGTGTTGTCAGATAGCAGTTCTATAAATAAAATTTTGGATTTCTTACTGTGCAGATTATTCTGTGAATTAATTTCCATATAATTTTATTAATTCTTATAATACTTTAATTTTAATTTTTGAAGTAGCTATTTTATTTTACTATAAAATAGTGTTTTTATTACAGACACATATAAACATATATATATTAAAAATAATTTTTTTTGCTGCAAAAAAAAATTACAATAGAATGCACGAGTCATAACAACTTCGTTTGATCCCATTCTGTCCCATTTATATCCTACAACTGCAGCATCATTTCTAGGTCTGCCCAACAAAGAAACGGCTATGGCTTATAAAACAGTGTTTCTCTTGACTATCTCTAAGAACTCTGCAGATACCCTGCATGGGGCTGCAGATACCCTGCATGGGGCTGCAGATGCATGGGTACATGGAATGACTAGAATATGACTCCTTCTGGCTGTTGTGAGGTTTGAGACCTCCACAGTTTCATCCTGAGAAATTATGTTACCTCTTGCTTCTCCATCTCCGCAGAAGGTCTTCCAAGAAAAATCCCCACGCGTTTTTCTTGATCTCTCCAAACCTCAAGTTTCCACAACAGCTTCAGTACTCTTGTTTTACCAACCATTCAGGAGTTTTTGATTTCCTGAGCCTACACCCTGCCTTCTCAGAGAACTTTTCCAGACTGTGACTAAACTCTCTCAGCAACAGCAAACACCTGATTCCTCTGTCCCTTGTCACTAGGTTGATTATCTTCCACTTTCTCCTCCCAGAATTAGTCTCTCTAATTAAAATTAGTTCCTCTAATACAAACTCTGGAAGCAACTGGACTATGTAACAACTTCTCTTTCAAAGACAGGCAGAACTGTTTTACTTGCAAACATTCAATGTCACAGAGGTCTTAAGATATCAAGGTACCTTTTGGCAACTAAGGTGGTATTCATTAAACATTGGCTTTAATTTACTTCATGACACTTGAGTATCTGGTATAACCCACTAATTGAGCTCACAATATTTAAGAAATCCAGTACAGTCATAGAAGTAGCACACAGAGTAAAACTGAGTACACTAGAGAGTCTGTGTAAAGACCTTACAGCAAGGGGGGAAGAGAAGCAGACAGACAACAACAAGATATGTTTACTCAATCAGGAGACATACCTTCTATGTTTCTTTTTAAAATTTTTATTTAGTTTGCAACTACTTATGCACTGGTTTTTCCAAATGAATTATCAGGCTTTTATCTTAGCTGTCCATTACAACAAAGACATTAACTGTTGTCTGACTTATGACGAATCGCTATAGAACACATCCTCTAATGAAAATTATTTTGCATCTGTACAGGAAATAATGGTGACTAGTCAAAGTACTGAAGTTCTCATTAAAAGTGGTCAGAAAACTTAGATATATAAATAAAAGTATTTATAAACAGATTTTTGGCCTTGTCTATTCTCAGGACATTGGAAAAATTTACAAAAAGTTCTGTGATGGGACTCTGTGTGAAGCAGTGAACCATAACTCAAACCCAGTGTGAATCAGAATGCATTATGGGTTCAAGTTGTATTCATTCATACGTCTTATTTCTCATTTTTATACTTCTAAGATCCTTCTCTACATGCAAACTTATATTTTATGCTTTAGGTCAGCTAGAGGATGGCATGCTTTTTATACTTAACCCCACCTATCCAGAGTCATGGAAATAACACAGAAAATGCTATTTTCTGTCTTAGTGGTTACAAAAATACAACATTGTATGGTCCTGATCCTTCAGAGTTACACTTTCAGAATAAGAGGAGGTTGGTTGTGCAGGGGGCCACAGGCTGCTGCTCAGGACCAGGAGCATTTAAAGCTCCATCCACCCCATGTGTTGGGGTGGCTACTTTTTGAAGAGAGAAACAGCATCGCAGTTTTTGTAAGACAGACTGAATACTCTGAAGTGTTCTGCAGCTATTCCAACTCCTAAATGTGGCTAAAGATGCCTGTCAGTCAAGATACTGTCAGACCATGGAACAGCCAATAACCCTATTCTGCTCTGGAATATTTTCAGATAGAAAAACTAATTTTTTTTTTAATAGAAAACATAAATTCTTCAAAACTGATGCTGAGTGTAATCTTGCTTCTGAAAATAACCAAAAGATAGTTTCTCCTACAGAGCAGAAGGCTACTCTTTTCCTCTTTACAGTCTCTACATCTTAGAGAGGACAGTGATGTTAGCTCAGAAATGCCACCGTTGAGCAATAAAAATGTGTTTGAACATGTGGAATTTTGAAAAAATTATTATTCCACAGACTTTCAAATGTTTTGTACGCCTATGTAAAATACAATGCTCTATTCTACCTAGCCAAGAAGCACAAAACTCCATTTTATTGATTGAGGGACGTCAGCAGTAAGCATATTAATACTTATTCAGAGTGTTTTTCCTATGGCATTCTCACATTAACTATCAAAAAGATAAGATTAACTAAGAAAAAATCTTAGCGTATTCCTAGTGAAATAGCACAAAATAAATCAAATTTTTAATGGAAGCTTAGATCTCACCAGAGCCCTTTTTTTAAGCCTGAGGTTTTAGCCATGCAGGACGGAGCCCATTAAGCAGAAGAGCAGTGAAACAATATTGCAGAACAGTGCATGTTTACTCATTAATGAGAAGTTCTCATATAAAACTGGACATTTCTTGCAGGGTGGAATCTTTTAATTCCCGGTTTTGGGAGGGAAGAAGACAGCAGAGAGGAGGGGGAGGAATCCTTTAATTGTTAGTGCAGGTTTTAAACTGACAAGCCTCAAAGGCAGAATACTGACTCTTTGATCTTAAAAGGGTTGTAAAAGGATGGTCTCACTTGTGTTTATTCAAATGTTTGCAGGTAAACGCTGATAATCTAAACTGAGCCAAAGCTGCAGAATTTAGCATAAGTGATTTACATATCAAGAGCCTCAAAATAAATACCAATTCAGAGATCTTAACTGTTGTCAAAAACTAATCATGACTTGAAATTAACTTGGGGCTTGTCTAGGTATGAAAGTCTGTGCTCAGGAAACTAAAACATCCATTGGCAAACAGAGGTCTAATAGATGTGTTTAATTCCCACTAAGAGGGCTGTGTGGTGGCTGCAGGTATCTGCAGTCACACACCTGGTGGTTTGGGGCACACTGAGCCAAAGGGCAACCTGGCAGGGCAAAGAGCTGAGCTGTGTGTCCTCCCCACGAGACCTGCTCCACTGGAGACATCTTTTGGAGACAACCTGTAGCTGATCCTAGTAAATAGCTGGGAGAAATGCTTCCAGTGAGTGCTCTTATAGACAATTTGCATTTTGCTCTTTCTGGGCAGAGTTGTTGATTCTTGAGCTACTGGATCCTTGACAAGTTTTTTTACTATTTGTAATTAGTTGTATTTCAAGTAAAAGTATCATAGTTTCTAAATTACTTGATTGTCATCAAAATCTATTTTTAGCACCTGGTTCCTGCTACTTGTTTTACAGCTAATGACTTCTTGGCATAATTTTGTGCCTGTTACTTGACTGAAGGAATGTACATCCTGTATGAGCACGGAGCGACCCATTTGGAAGTACAGATCCTTCATACTTCCTCTCTAAAAGTCAACAAAAATTGTCTGCATTTTGGAAGTCTTCTGTGGGAACAAATGTTGCAACTGATGAAATGAGATACTAATAATTAACATTTATCAAGTCAGATCATCTGTACAACCCAACTTAATAATATAAGCTTAAGGTTTCAGCCTCTTGATTCCTTTGGGTGAAAGTTTAGGGTACGAGCAAGTATAAAAGAGACTAGGAAATTATTTCAATTCGTGTAAAATTTTGCAAACTGCTTCAGTCTGACCAATATCTTGTTATGTTGGAAGAGCAGCTGATTGCAGTGTCACAGAGTTAGGTCAGCACTTCAGTCCTTCTCCTTCTGTATATTTCTGTGCATTCCCAATTTGCATCTTACATAGACAGCAGAGATCTGTAAGACTAAGACCAGCTCTGGGCATTAAAAATATATTAATGACAGACTCCCACATAAGGAAAAATTAGGAGCAAGAAACAGGCTTTGTCAGCTGGACATTGCTTACTCAATTCCCTCTTCAGGCATTTGTCACCTACAAGATCTTTCTATTTTGATGTGCCGGAAGTTTGAGCTGCTGACATTACAGGTTACTCTTCAGGGAATAAAAGTGGTATGTTACCAATCAATATAGCAATTTAGTAAATCATAAAGTGTAGGTTTCAGTTCTCTAGAACTGGGTCTCCATGAAAAGTGAGTAAGTATCTATTGGATCCAGCTATGGGTCTTGGGCTGAGATTTTTGTAGGGAATTACGCATTGCACAGTAAACTTGTTACCTTTTTAAAGACCTAAATCTTAAGAAGGATAACTGAAGTCCTTCCTTTAGATCTAATGTCCTTAGTTGAAGTTTGCTGTTGGTACAGTTATGTTAGGCCATAATTTAATCAGAAATTATTTAGAATAAGAAGGATTTTGAGTAATAAATAGGCTGTTTTTATGGTAGGAAAGGAATTTTTGAGAATTTGTGAGCATTCTGATTATTATTCTCCTTTCTCTGGAAGGAAGGTCTGGCAGCACCAGGGAGAAGCTGGAGTGCTAACAGAAGCACTCAGCACCTACCTAACGCCAGCCCTGCCCTCTGATGATGGCACTAAATTCTGGCATTCAGAAAACTTTTCTGCTGGTGTTTTCTGCTCAGCACCTGCATTCCAGCTGCCTCCCCACCGCGATGACTCATTGACATTTCAACACTGCTTCGTCCACCTTATTGACTCTCCAACTTCCTGCCTTACTGCTTTATTCTCTGCCCATTTTCCCCAGTCCCATTCTACCGACCTTATATTAGACAGATATCCACAGCTCATCTGGCTCTGAAACTTTCATTTGCTTTATAGGATGTCTTACTATTGCTTTTCTACTGCTCTCCCAACACCTTTTTTCTTCCCCCCCACCCCTGTCCACAGAACACACAGAGTGGCTTGACTATCTGGACATTACCCCAAGTTCTTATACTTGTAAAACAGAATAATAACTAACCAACAAGCTGTCACACCTGGTCATTAACAAGAGCCAGCTTAAGTCTGTTGCTGTCTGAGCATGAGTCTAATCAGTGTTTCTTGAGTTACTCAAGTCTTTATTTTTAATAAAGATGCTTATATTTTTGAAATTGAAGTATATATGGTATAGTTTTCCACCAAAAAGTTAGCATAGCTCTCAAGTTCAGCACGACTATGCACAGTTGCTCACTGTGTACAAAAAATGACCTTAGAAGTTGTTTTTTCTTAATTTGTGCTGATATATTTTTTTAAAATACACTTGTGCATATCTGGTGATCCCATTTTTGTTTGAAGTTTATAAAGGCACAAATTGAGTAATTTCCTATAGCAAAACCTAAAGCACACTTTCAAAGATTAGGTTATAGCTTCCTGGAATGTTCACACTAACACCATAGGTTTTTTTACATGACAGCAATTTAGGAGCTAAAAAGAAAAGTAGAATTAGTTTGGTGTATGACCGAAGTAAGGTCAGATTGTGGGTAGCAGTGTCTGCGTGGCAGTAGAAAGGCTTGTCGATATTATATGGACTTCATTTGTCTCCCCAAGAGTGGTTATAGTGCAGTAGTTTGTTTAGTTTCTTGCTAATAAGGAATTGCAGGCTTAATACATGCCTCTAGAAGAATACAATCTTTTGATAGATTTATTTTACGTATCACAGCACTGTAAATTTTATTTCAGCTGCCATCTGATCCTATACTGCACCAAATCCCACTGGGAGATGCCAAAAATCTCAAATTCTGATAGATTAAGAATTCTGAACACCTCAAGAAATTCTGCTTATGAGTCTTAATGACACTTCTTGGGCTAAGTACAAATGTGAGAAGAATATGAACAACCAATTGCTGGCTCTTCAGGCTCACTAAATATAACTGAATTTATAGTGTCTGGACCTCAGAAGATTTAGTCCCAAGCACTAAGTCTCGGGGGATTTCAACAACAAAATCTTACACTTTTGATCCTGCCAGTACATGATTATCTTAAATACTTGAGTAATTCAGTTGACTTAGCTGGTACTGCTCAAACCCCCAAAGTTGATAGTATAGTTGTAGAATCATGGCCTTAACATGGGGAAGAAATATTTCTGTGGGGGATTTCTTATTTCAGTTCAGGAGCATTGTAATTATAAGTCCTCATGAGCGAAACTAAGACTGTATCACCAGGTTTATGGCATTGCTTCACTTCACAGTCACTGTCATAAACCCCAGATTAGTATGGTTCCATTGGGTATATTTTACACATTCTTTCCTAAGAATAAGTTTGTGATAAGCTATTTTCTCTCTTTTTTTTTTTCCATATCAGTTTTTGTTAAATGATTTCCAAATTTTAGTGCCTAATATGATCTTTGAAAAGTTATAAGGTTTTAACAGACTCTAGATATAAAGTGAGTGAATAAATTGCTAGAGAGTCTGTGGTTTGATCCCATGAAATCCTGATTAATAGCCTTTAGGTTTTTTTTAGACCACCCTGACTACATTGTGATAAACAGTTGACTTATTTTATTGCATTTAGACTGTAATTCAAGCTACTAAGTTTATAACAATTTTTAAAAAAACATTAAATGAGGACACGAGCATTTGTATCTTTCATGTGAGACCATATGCTGAACACATTTCTTGCTCTATTTAGTTCAGTCCTGCAAAAATATAATTCTCTATACTTGCTAAACACATAAAATCTATTTTTGGTATTAAAGGGGTCCAATAAAAAGTAGTGTAATTACTGGGATAGTAATTGTATTCATAATATTGCTATTGATTTTCATTGATCAGGACTTGCACATTTTAAAGTGAAATTAATTTGCATGTGAAGCTTTCCAAAATAGGAAGTGGAAAATGAATGTTGCAGGATAATTTGTCTGATAATATTTTTTTTCTCTTTACTTAATGTGCAGTTTATATCAAGAGTATTTTAAGAACAGGGTTAGTTGCACCTTATTCTTTCTTGGTTATAATATAAATTAAGAAAAAAAAAGATGTACTTATTGTTGGTCTAAATCTTGACATTACTAGTCAAGGACAAGGCACAGAGCTAAACTGAGTCCTTTTGTTTTAATGACTGCAGAATCTCCAGTGCTGATCACCTTGTAGAAACTTAATTGCTTCATAGACCAGATTTCCAGAAACCTGAATGGTTGTTGATCCTGGTATGGATCTGAACAAAGGTGGTAAAACATGGCCTGTGATATGAAACTGCTGTACAAAAAGGGTGTTTTCATTACAGGTACTGTGACCATGTGCATACAGAAAGGATGGTTTTTTTCCTTATTAAAAAGGGAACTCTCTTGGTCATAGTATTTGCAGTAATAATGGGTGCAAAAGAAAAGAATTAATCTTCCACAATGCTACCACAGAAGGCTGATTATTTATAAAATAATTTCCATATTGTGTGAAATATAACAAATCTTGTTGGGTAAAAAAGTAAACAATACATATATATATAAACCTCTGATAGCTAAGTAACAATAAACAGAATACATTTGCATTGTCTTTGCAATATGCTCAGATTTTCTTTTCTTTTCAAGAATAAATAAATGATTTTCCACATAATAGATGTTTGAGTTTACTATTTTTAAAATGCTCATAACATAGCAAAAGGAAACATATTTTAATATTAGTGCTTATCACAGCATTTAAGGCATCACCATCCCCCCTCAATCTTTCTACTCTTAAATAAAAAAGGGAAAATCCCATTGTTTTCCTAGGTTCACTTTGCTTCTGGTGATTGATGTAGAATTTTACTGCCATCCAATGGTAAGGACCTATTATAGCCTAAGTAAATGTCTAATGCTTTTTGATCAAATTGCAGTCTAGGGAATTTAACTTATGTAGTACACTTAGAACTTACATCAATACATCTCTGTTCCTTACACAGTGAGAAAGAAATACGACTACAGTTTCAATTTATTCTGTGTTTCCTAATTCAATTTTACTCTGAATTACTAATATTGTGGTACATAATTACCTAAATGAATAAATCAACCTAAGCTACTCACTAAAAAGAACATTAGCGTATAATATTAATTTTTGCCTGTACCTTGTCATGTTAGTTTAAAAGATTCCTTTCACTACAATTAAGAGCATTTTCCTAGTTGTTAAAATGTCCTTTTGCTAAAACGTTCTTCTACACTTTACTTACTGTGTTTGGAGATTTCACAGATGTTATTGTACCCTAAAGAACTGCTTTATGATGCTCAAATGTGTTATAGGGGTTTTTTGTGCATTTTTTTCCCCTTTTAGCTCACATACAGAAACCTCTAGGACAGAAAGATAACCACTTAAAACTATAATATGAAATACATGGATTTTGGTTTACTGTTATCCTCTGTGCTTTCCAGATTCACCTTCAGCTGTCAGTCCAACACAACAGTCATTCTTTAGGCTCCTAAGGAGAAATCTAAAGTTAACACACTTAATTTTTCAAGTGTTTATTTTACAGAGGAAACTATATAGATACATCTAAAGGAAATAACTTCAGCTCTTGGCCAGAATACAAAGCTGACCCTCCATCTTGTACTCCTAACTAAAACTTACAATAATTAGTGGCTGTTAAAAGAAAAAAGAAGACCTAGCAGGATGAAGGAAAATACAAGTCTAGAACAAAAGATTAAAAAAATATATCAGAGAGAAAGAACAGACTGTTATTTCTGTTGTTTCATTTTAGCTGGAAGACTCCTCATGTACTGTCACTTGGTTAGGATTGCTCTCCAAGTCAAAGGATACACTTCCAGTGACATAAAAGAGACCTAAACCGTGTCCCATTTGTACCTCCTCACACAGAGGGCTGCCTGGTGTGCCACAGGTGTATTCCAATTCAAATTTTTTTAAAACATTTTTGGCTTCTCACAAAGATGCAAACAGTGGATCTCCACTTTCAGAGTCAGAACACATAGGAGCACTTTCAAAGATATGATGTTGATCTCTTGCCATTATTTCAAGTTTTTTTAGCAACTCCATTGCCATAATCTTTGCCTATTACCATTGCTGTGTAGAAAGAATAATCTTTGATTAAATTACATCATTAACCTGCAGCACCCCAAACCATGTAAGATTACAGGAGATGGAGCAAGAAACAGAATAAAGAGCACAGTCCCAAAAGACTCCAACAAGTTCCGTGTCTGGGCCTCAGACAAATTCTACACTTATTAAAACAATTGGAAAATTAAAACTTTCCTTCTCTAGCTGAAGTACATTGACATTAATCAGCACAAAGTCTTTGGGGTGCATGTGCAAGAAAAAGAGTACCATGCTTAAAGATATCAAAATTAAAGTAGGTATGCGTATGTTGTTTGCTACGGTAGTTTTTTAATACTAAAATAATGGGTATAATAGAAAAATACAATACGAAAATTAGGATAATGGGAAGTAAGTTGTTTGTATCATTGTGTTTATTCTGTAATTAATATCAGGACACCACAACTGCACCTGGAAAAGACAGCTTACTCTTCTCAGTATTGCTATATTAGCAGTAGATTGAAAAACAAGGGAAACACTTCTCTACACTTTTAAATTTGAAAATAAAGTTTCATGTTATGTAGATGTTCATAAAATTTATAACTGGTAGAAAACAGGGATTGATTGCCATGACATCATGACACACAAAGTTTTGTGTATATGCTTATGCAAATTTATCAAGTGAAATCTGTTCTAAATGAATTTGTGCAAAAAGCCACACTTTAACTTCAATTTTAATACTCCAAGTAAATATACCTTTCATGAAGCAGATACTTTCTCTTATTCCTCAAAAGTCACTTAATCTGTTTCTATAAATAGGTAGGAGGAAAAATTTAATTTCAACCAATTCTTCTTTCATGTTTTGAATAATAGGTTGTTTTGGTTTTTTTTTTTCTTTTCTGTGCTTTGAACGAAAGGTCTGTGTGACAGCTAACAAAGCTGCACTGGCTTTGTAGCCCTCATTTTATGAGACGTGAGATAAGCTGCTCTGCATGGGTCTCGAGTTCAGCTGGCCACAGCACATGGGCAGGCCTCAGGAAATGGAGCCTTCCCCCGCCTCTGCTCACAGATGTGTGCAGGGGGAGATATCTGCTGGGGAGGGCCCTGCAGGCCACAGGCACAGCACAAAAAGGGAGTGTGGGAGCTGGGTGACACGTTCTTGGGTGAATTTGCGGCAATACCATCATTCCAGTGCTCCTGCCAATGCTAGCAGAGCTGGTAAAGTGGAGACCATAGAGAATACAGCATGTAGCATTTGTTAACAGGCTAGAGTTTCCTCTACTCAGCTATTTCCCCCACTGCAGGAAATATCATCAGTCTATCCATCCATGATTTCTCGTTGCCTAGAAGAGTGGAGAGCCTGTGCAGCGACAAGAGGAGGCCCTGCCACCAACAAGAGGGAGCACCCAGCCACTAACCTTACCCTGGGAGAACTTTCTGCTCATCACCTCCCTCCTTTCACTCTCTCCACATGTTAATGCATACTCAAACAATTCATCAAAATAACCAGAAGGCAAACCACCACTGAATGGCCAGCCCTCAGTCCTGAATAAGCTGCTCATAGTCAATTGCCTTTTTCCTAGTTTAATTTTCTTTGTGTATTTTAATGCTCTGTGTGCTCAGTGACAATCATTTCTGCAAAGCTGTGTTTCATTTCCTCTGACCACTAAAACTGTGATCTGCTTTACTTGCCTGAAACAAGTATCATGCACAGATTTTAATTATTTAGTCATGATTTAGCATGCATGATATATGGGTATCATTATCAATGGCTGCAATATCTCTTCTTTTGGCTATTTAACATGGGAAAGATGCTCTTTGTTATTAACATCTGCTCATCAGGGACACAGACCTTCTCAGCATTACTAGCACCTTCTGTTTTTGTCAGGAGAAAGGAAAGTGATCAAGAGCCTCATCAGAACCTAATTTGGCACTGATGTGTTTTCCTTTCTCTTAACGTAGCCTACATCTAAATTGTTCCTTAAAATTACTGTAGCTGTTAAAATACTGCTCAATAACTAGATCTGACTAGGCGTAGACTAAGATGGTACGGATACCACTGTATCATTATTTAAACATTATGGTTGTGTGGGGGGCTACAAGATGAAAAATAAGTTAATAAAAGATGTGGTGGAATTAGAAAATAAGATTAGTGAAGTGCTTTAGCTGTGAAACCATCTTCTAGCTATGAAAAAATGGCTAATCTTATTTTTCCCCCTCTAAGCTCATTCCAGTTTTTCCATAGCCCAATGAAGGCCTCAGAGCAGACATGTCCCCTTCACATTTTCCTTGTCATCATAACAGGCACTTTATTAAGCCTTTTAAGGATGGCTCTGGGGTTCCCAGTAAAACAAGGCTCTGGTCCTTGGCTGCTGCTCTCCAGTGCTGTCCTGGCAGGGGCAGCAGCCATTTGCAAAAGGGTTTCCCTGCTCAGCTGCTTCCCAGGTGGGTTGAACCCAAAGGGATGGGTGTACTTTGAGGACAAACTGAGCTTGAACTTTTTTGCACATCCTTCTTGAATCAAAGGTAAACAGAAAACCGGATTTCTACAAAAGTGTTTGATTCCATGAGCACTGCCAATACTAAGGGAATATAACAATGTTTGTGCTCCAGAGCAGGATCTTATTTCTTCCTGAAAGAAAGCATCAAAATCTGATCATGTAGATAAAAGAGGAAACTTCTCATGAATATACTGTACGTGATTAAAACTCCAGCTCCCTATGGTTTAGACCTGGAAGACATTTTAATTATCTAACATCTTGCTATTTCTGGAATTTTGACTGCAAATGTGTCTGACATAGTGTTTCATGGAATATCCTTTCCTCATATAATGCTTTTTTTATACTCCAGATGTACAGTAAACAACAAAAGCCTGTTTTATCTCTTATCCTTCATCAGATGAAAGTGAAAGATAACTAAAAGAAAAAACCTTTTAAAGAATATATTTTAATATAGATGTCCTGCTTATAATCTAAAGTCCCATAACAATCTCAAGTATGCTTTACCAAGTAGACCCAGACTACACAGAAGTGAGAAATTCAAATATTAAAATCTACTATAAAAAAAAATTAAAAATCAGCAAAAAGAAAAGCCTTATATTTTTCTCATTTTTCCAGACAAACCAGATTTTTTCACATAATTATTATTTTTAATAAATGTTAACAAATATCAGCACCATCCTGTCACAAATTAGCAGCACAGAGAAAAAAAATTACCATGATGATAATAAGGATGTTTTGGTTCTGAATACATAAGTAAGAGCAACTTAATCACCAGGGTGATTTTCCAAATGTAATCCGACCTATCGGATAAAACTGTTGCTAATAGTTTGTGAATGAGAACACAAATGCACCATATGAAGGCAGATAGCAAGCTTACAGTGGAATGTCTTTAAAGTTGATATTATATTGACCACATAAATAGCGTTTTAAAATCAGGGAGTTACTATATACATTGCATGAGAAATATGAAGGAACTCAGACTCAGCCTGCGCCAAGGGTTTGAGTGGTTTCTAAAATTGCCCTATCCCTTCTTAAGCATTGGACTAATGGTTTAATATAGCTAAAATCTCATCAAACATTTTCTCAGGGAGTTCTATTTCCTAGATTAGTCCCTGAGTTTAAGTGATACGAAACAAATGACTGACATCTGTCAGGGCAGGTTTTGACCCACAGAAAAAGTCTGCTGTGGAAGTGGGTGCAGTGACAGACTGAATGAGCTGGTGAAGATGGGAGCTCACAAGGCTGTGGGGCTTGTCCAAGCAGGGTTCACCTTTGGTGCCCCAGCAGGATTTGCTGCTGCTCTGGGCAGGCTCTGGCAGGGCGCTCGCTGGAGCGCAGCCGCATGTGGACACGGCTGGCACCTGATCTGGGACCCCATGGCAGCTGGCACCCAGAGCTGTGCCAGCACGGGCTGTGCCCTGGGACTCCTCACTGCTGCCACGGCCATTGTCTTCAGTCAGATCAATAATTAATTCAGGATTTGTAAAAAAGATTGTAAAAGAAGTCTCTAAACTGCAGGTGGGGGGTTGTAAGGTAGGACTATATTCCAAGAAAAAATAACTAGTGAATTCATGTGTACTTTGTAAAACCAGATGAACCACTTTGATGATAATCCTAGCTTGTCTTTGTGCACACATGTGCATCTACACATTCATCCACTGATTCCATAGCATATCTTTAGTAAGCCTGCTTTTTTAAAAGCAGTCATGTCAGACTCATTTTATATGATGGGCTTCATCTGATATCCTGATGCTCGGCAGCAAACACTTTCAGAAGAAGTTATTAAGTTAAACATTATTAACTTAAAAGTAAGAAATACTATTATTCTATTTGTATTGCCAACCAATAGATGCCTGTTAATAAGTGGAAAGGAGACCTTCAGGAAATTATTCCTTTATCTTTTAGCTGCTGCTTTTTTCTGTTCACATAAGGAGAAAGGGGCTTTTGGACGCTGATGTGGTCAGCTTTCAGTCAGCCAAATTTGAGTTATTTGTGCCATGGGTGTAGGGCCAGCTCTGGACCAACTGCTCAGGTGCAGCAACACTGACACTGCTCTCAGGAGCAGGCAAGTACAGCTGGTCTCCTGTCACACAGGGCCGGAGCCAATAAACCATCCAGATCTATGATGGCTGTGTGTGTGCTCACCTCCTGGCTTGTCTGGCTGTGTTTCCACGGAAGGAGGTAAAGGAGAGATAAGTTATCTCAAAGCCAGTCAGATCCAGCTGGGGTTTTCTAAGTCCACTCAGGTTGTGCCCATTGAACTGAACATGTGGAAATACTTTTTTGGTAGCAGTCAGATTTCCAAAGGGCTATTTTGGACCTTAATATAATAAAGTCCATGAAACCAGGTGTTTAGAGCATAATGCAAGTATACCAAGTAGCTCTGCAGGAGACAGCTTTGACACAGCAAAACTCATCCTGTTTTGGAGCTAATTGGTGAGTCTCAGTGAGCCAAGCCTGATTTCTCACAGAGGTGCTGTGAGATACATGTGTACTGTGCTGGGTTTGAATTCTGTAACACTCCTCTGCTTCTCTGAGCATTTGCATCAAATGAAAATTTGCATCAATAAGACCACATTCTTAGTGAGGAGTGGACTGTGGAGAGTTGCTGGCACGCACACACATGACATGCAACCCACTGGGGGCTGCTGCTGAACTGCTCTAACCAACACTGTGGCAGCAGTGCCTCCAAGATGAGTAAAAGCAGAGGGTCTGGAGTAGATTTTGCAAGCACCATGTTCCATACAAATACTGATCTACTGCTTCTTACCAAAAGCACCATCCAAAACTTTTACTCCTTGGAGAACAGGAATGTTTAAAACATGCATCTGGGGCAAAGAGAGCTTTCAAAAATGTCTTGCCATGCTAAACTCTGATTCTGATCCATGAATTTCCCTACACTTATGCAAGTTCTGCTAATTCGTGCAATGTTGTAAGAATTTTCTGAGAGACCACTTCTGCTCAGCATCTCTGCACATCAGTCCACATACAAAAATCATTTACACAAAGTTTTGACCATAATGTTCTGATGAAGTAACAAGTCATTGGGCTATGAAAACTTGCGGCTACTTCTCAGCAAGGTATCCTTTTGTTGACAAAAATAAATGCAGGGCATTGAATTTACAATAGGGTTCTTTCCAATAAACTTTAAGTTAATAGACTAATGACAGTTAGCTATGGCAGTGCCTGAAAAATTCTGGGATGACCCACACCACATTTAATGTCCAGAATGAAACCTATTTACTTCTGAGCCTGGGTGGAGAAGGTTTTGGGCTGTAACTGTGCCATCCACGAAGGGTTAACACCAGCACTGACCCTTTGCAGCTGAGGTGCCAACCCCACCCTGGGTGGGGCTACCAAACTGTGCAGGCTGGGCTTGCCGGACTAGTTGAAGGAGGTTAATTCTAGGTATTGGCCAGAAAACGGCTGGTTTGGAGGTTTTCTTTGCATTCCTTTGGCTTGGAAACTGGAGATGTTGGCTGGAAGAGGTAAGTGGTTTACACGGATGTTATGATCACAAACTCATGCTGGGTAAAGGAAAATGGTGCTGTTTTAAAGAGGGTTGGAAATAAGGAAGAGATGTTTGTGAAGAGGAGAGTTCCCATTATCAGGTTAGCCTGTTGGAAGTAGTTATCCCTGTGGCTCCCAACTTCTCTCACCTCAGGAATTCTGAGGAGTTTTGAGTGGGTTTGTTGAGAAGGGCTGTTTGGCAGAGTGGAGGGTATTCATTCGCAGTCATCATGAATAAGAACAGGCAAGTGTGGACCTTCAAAAGCTTGCTGGCTGATTCCCTGAAAACCAGTTTTCCAAAAGAAAGCAGTCTTATGTTTTTAAAGACAAACACTCAGCCAGTCAAGAAAAAACTAATTGCTATAAAATGTTTTATGTGGACAGTGTAGATGTAGTGGAGATGTGGAAATGTAGGCTTACAGTTTGGCAAGGATAGGAGTGGTGAATACATCAGTTCCTGCATTTTGACAGAGCTTTGGATAAATGCTGCACAATGTTTCAAATCAAGCGGAGTTACCATGATGGGAGGCTAGTTTTCTGGTGTTGGATGATGGAGCTGGGTTGATTTTCTTCATGCTTTCATTCAAAACCAAGTTGTGACGGATGACAAAATAACATCAAGACAACAAAGTTTGTGAAATGCAAGCAGTAGTAGGTCGTATGTTTAGATACTGTCTTCTGTGTGTTTTCTCTCTGCTCTGGAAGCAGCTTTAGAGCTCAAAAGGCAGTGCAGTCTACTTAATCATTGTTAGTCCAAGAATTCAAAACACAGAAAACTGTTACTTATGCCATGAAATTGCTCCAAAGGTTCAAGTGTCATATGTGCCAGCACAGCAAGTTCCCCTTGAGGTTCTGTCAAGACTGAATTTAAATGGTTTTGAGTCCAGGTAATTCCAGGCAAATTAGCTTCAACCACACTGAACCTGGAACATTGCCTTGTTCAGGAAGTGGTGAGATTCATGCCTAGAAAACCCCACTTGTATTCTGCTCCAGGGGCTGCGTATAAATCTTTAGTGTTCTCATTAATCTTTTAAGCTGGGGAACATAAACATCTGGAAGCTTGCACTTTCAGAGTTCTATAACAACGTTTCCAACTGGTTATTTCACTTCTTTTGTCTATAATAATGCCCCATTTTATTCCCAATGTATTATTCATATATACCTTAAATTTAATCACCAAACCACAAAAGTTAAACTCACACTACACCTGAGATATAAACACCATCACACTGGAGTTGAGAACACATTATGGCTTATCCATAATTACTCTCATGCTGAGGTAAGGTTCACACCTTTATTTTGTGATACCACCGAAGCTTTTCTGGTTAGCAGAGCCTTTTCATACCTGTACAAAAAATGCAAAATGTTCTTTTTCTCCTGGGTCCTCTCCTTTCCATGCAGGGAAATTTTTTTTTCGTTTCTTTTTCGGCATCTTAGCTGTTCTCTGCCACGTGTGAAAGTGGAGTTTACCAATTAGGGATGTGCTGCCTTTGACTGCTGGAAGCATTTAGGGTGTGTCCTCTGTGTTTCCCATGCAAAAGCACTGCTGGAGGCTCCTCATGTTCCACAGGGAACATCCTTTGCCTGAGCCAGCAGTTCGTGCCCACTGCTCATCCCACCTGGCTGTCCCTGTCTTCATTGGCTCCCTGGACAATTTGGTGATTTCAGAAGTGAGAAAAGATACCATTATAGACTTGGCAGAGTATTTTTAGTGATGACTCTTTGCTATTGTGCTCTGTACAGCAGGACACTGTGCTGGACTGGCACTGTGCTTTTGCTTGCAGGGCAGAGGGGTTCTGCTAGAGCCCTGAACATCCCATGGCACCATGGAATCCAGCTGACCTTGTAGTTTGGATGTTCTGTTTAATTACTGAAATTTACATGAAAGTCTTTGGAGCTGCTGGCTGCTTACCTATTCAGAGTCACAGGTTCGCACAGGTATTTGCTGTTGGTTACCTGTCTCTTCTGTAGTTTTCCAAGAAGCATACTTTTTGGGGTTTTTTTGTTCTTGGTTCTCTAGTCTGTTGAAGTCACCGTGTGTTACCCAGCTATCTTGAGTTTTGCCTCCCTGTAATAAATAAATATGCATTTGTGTGCATGTGGTGCTTAGGGACAGGGTTTAGTGGTGGATTTGGCAATGCTGGCTCAGTTGTTGGACTCAATCTTAGAGGTCTTTTCCAACCTAAATGATGTGTAAGTCTGTGTAAAACATATATATAATATAATTATAGAATTACAGAGTTCTAGAATGGTCTGGGTTGAATGGGACCTTAAAAATCAACACGTCACCATGTCAGGGAACCTTCCACTAGACCAGGTTGCTCAAATCCCTGTCCACCCTGGCCTTGAACACTTCCAAGGATGGGGCATCCACAGCTTCTCTGGGCAACCTGTGCCAGTGCCTCACCACCCTCACAGTAAAGAATGTCTTCTTGATATCTAATCTAAATCTACTTTATTTAATTTAAAACTATCTCCCCTTGTCCTATCACTATCTACTTGTGGAAAAAGTAGTTCTCCCTCATTTTTGTAAGTCCCCTTTAAGTACTGGAAGGCTGCAGCAATATAGAATAATAAGAAATAAATCTTGGGTGGACAATTATTGCAGAACTGCACTTTTATCTTTTTTTCAGCTTTTATTTTTGTTAGGCCACCTAACAAAACCCTGATTTTGAGAAGGAAACAAATGACACAAAACTTCAGGCATGAAGTAATCACATTTAAATGGTCTAAAAGCTGCTTAGGCCCAACAGTTTTCAGTGTTTAATTAGTAAGTTTCAAATTTAACTTACTATATATTAACTTACTATATATTTAACTAAAAAGTCCTGGAAGTTTGAACATTCTTTACTTTTTTTTTTTTTTTTTTTTTTTTTTTTTTTTTTTTTTTGGAAAGCAAAACCAAGTTAAATGTGGAAAAAATCAAAATTGGCATGTGTCAGTGTTAAACCTGAAAATGTTGGTTCTTTGTTCAGTTCCTCTGTATTTTCATGTGCTTTATATAGAGGTAATAGATGTACTTGCTGCTTTATACAGAGATATGAACTTTTCTCCAATCTTTTGTGATACCTGGGGTCAGTAGTGCATAAATCGAGTGAGAAAATTTATTTGAGTTTGTTGTCTGGCCATAATTAAATCCACTAATACTGTTCTAATGCTGCCTTTGTTACAGAAATCACCATGGTGAGTGCTACATCTCACCTTTTGTGATCTTCAAGAAAATCCTTTCATGCTTATGTATTTAATTATCTGGCATTATTTTAATGTATTTGTCAAGCAATCTGAAATATATTATTCCAGTACCGTATCTGCAGTAGTATCTCCACATAAACAAATGTGCTTCTTAACTACGGCATTGAGAACTCCCTCTGGTAGGATTCCCAAACTGCTCTGCAGGTTGCTGGCTACAGCAGACTACCAAAACAAATCTCTTACCATGATCAAGGTCAGAGCCAGGTCAGTCATTCACAGAATATTACATCTCTTCTTGGAAGCAGGAAGCATTTGATATTTGATTTCCCCATGCACCATTCTTTGATGGATTTTCCTTTTCTTTCCTGCAGAGGGAAGAAACTGTTATGTTAAAACTGTTATATGTATTTACATGTAATGACTGATATTTATTTAATATTGGTAGTGTCCTGGAAAACCATTAAGGAAATGCATCTTCTGGCTCTGCAAAAGTATGTAGTGTGCTATTCTCCTGGAGTCTAAGGTAATCCTTTGTGGGAAAAGCGCGTTCACGTGAGGACACTGCTCGAGGTGGTTTGTAATCACATCAGTTATTTCAGCAAATGTTTAATCCCCAAGCAGACTTCGGCAATGATTTATGAAGGATCTAGGAGAGGAGTGCTGCTACCACTTTAGATGGCCAGTTTACCTGGGTAGTTGTGCTAGGCTCATTTGCCAGGATAAGACCAAGGTTTAATTTTCTGTATTTGTATGTATCTACGGCTATGGAAAACTAGCTGACTGATAATGTGACTGAAAACTGAGCATTCTGTGTCTGTGCTTCAAAATCCGTTAAATCCTGCGTTTCTGGTATCAAAAATAACAAAGAGATTATTTAATCTATGGAAGGAATCCTGTTTTTCATTTCACTGTCTTCTCCCTTTTAAATTTAGAGTTGATAAAATGTTTATTTTGCATTGTTTTGTGATGTGTGGACTCTATTGTGGTTTACTTTCTTTATTTTTTTCTTTTTTTTTGTCTCGAGTTCTGCCTGCTTTGCCTTTCACTCCCCTTGCTCTTAAAATCTGGGGCTACCAATGTCTTCGGATAAAAGGAATAACTAAAAATCTGGATAGGTTGTTTCCTCTCTTTCATCTTCATTAAGAAAGTGGTCTCTTGTTAGCATGTTGTAAGTGTTATGGCTTTGGAGTGGAGGAAAAATACTGAGTTTATGAGGTCAGAAATGATTAAAAACCCAGTTAACCGAAGTCATATTCCTGTCTGTGACAAGACTGGGCAGCTGTGTGTTACAGAAAAGTCCAAGGTGATGTGCTTGATGGCAAAGTGTTTTACTGACTCAGCAGCAATGATAAACATGATTCCCTGGTAAACTGTACTTGTACTGCAAGTTGCATGCAGTCTGAGTAGTAAAAGTATTGCAGGTATAAGGCAATTTGAGCTTACTGTGATAAGTAGAAGGAAACTTGGGAAGTCAGATGATGACTGAACAGGTGTGAGTCATGTCATACTGGATGTATTAGAGAGGAGCCAAATACCTCACTGTTGCTGGTCATCCTAATCTTGCTGTGTGGAAATCCTGGGTCATGCAAATAGAAATACCAAAGATTCTTCTCCTAGCTTGACAAAGTGTGTAATCAATGATAAATTGTACTTATTTTGGCATTTGTGTCTTGTTATTCATGAGAGATGAAGACTGAAATATGAGGTAAATCCCAATACAGAGCGCCTGTGATGGATGGTTGGCTTTCTCTTATTGTTGCTTATAGTCCTTTAACTGCTTGTCATTAAAGACTAAGATGGTAGAAGAGGGAAACTGCCTTGGAAGTTTTTATGGCTCATTACCTTCCTATTTATTCTCTTAGCCTCCAGTGTCCTGGGCAAGATATTAAAAATCTTTGTTGTTCTTGGAAAAAAAGGCTAAAAACAATCTTCACTAATTTCTTTGCAATCAGTTTTATAGTTTAACTGACCAGGAAGCTGAGGCTGAGTTCAGGGATGCCAGTCACTTCCCATAGTTACTTCTGGATAGGGACCCTAATATTAGAGACAGGCACTTGTGCCAGTCTTTCATGAGGATGGTGACTGTCGCTCACAAAACTATGTGTGTGATTTTCACCACTTGCATTAAATCAAAACTTGAAAAGGTAGAGACTTTCGTCTGTCAAGGGAACCTGTAGGTGCTGAATTAGTGCAATAAATACAGTGGTCTTTCATCCAAACAGCCTCCCCCACTGAAACAGAAACACATAGATGCACATAATGTACCTTTTTGGTTTCTTCTCTCCAATTATGCTAACAAGTTTCATGCTGAGAAAGGATTAGGGATGATGGACAATCAAAGACAATGCTTCCTTCTTGGTAAAAAGGTGTGAAAAGATATAGGCACTGGGGCTGGAGTTATTAGGCATACCTGCAGGAGGCCATATGACTAAGTTAGGCCTTGAGAGACTGAAGTATAGAAATTGCTTAGTCACTATTCTAAGCTCTTCAATGACATCCTTAACACCTTTTGATTCAAAAGGCAAAGCCACAATGCAAACATTCCCCTGGCAGGTTCTGCTCAGTGTTTGTGGCTCAGTGGGGCAGCAGGACACCTGGCTGAGTAAAATTCCCAGTGGGAAACCTGCACTCGCCCTGCCAGCAGGGCACAGGCACCTGCAGGCGCTCGGAAAGCAAAGCTGCAGATTAAAGAGGCAGGAAGGTTCTGTGGAATAAGCCCTCTACCAATTTCATTCTGTATTCCATAGAAGGAGAGGAGCAAATTAAAAGGTAGAATCAAAGGAAATGTTAGGTAAGTCCCTCTCATACTTTTTATTAACTGTACTATTGCTTCTTTGGAGCACTTCAAAAGGCCAAAGCAAGATGGGCAGGGAGAGACAAAATTTATTGTTCAATTGCATTACTAAGCAATTACTACTTTTAAAAAATAAAATGCCTCTGCAATTTCAGCCACTTTATCTTTACTCAGGCTTTCCTGAAGATATTTTACTTTAATTTCAATAAGAAAGAGATTGAATCAATTTTATCTCTTCTTTGTAGCTGGCTGTTTATTATCCCTTTAAAATGTATTCCTGACTTTTTGTGTGTAGTTCTTTTGGAACTCCGTAATTATATTTTGCCTGCTTTCTGCCTTTGTTACTAACCTGTGAAACCCAGTGGTCTCCAACTGAACTAATCATAAAATACTATGTAAACATCTCTCTGCATCAAGGATATATATTAAGTTACATTCCACACAGACAATGAGAAATAAAAATATTGTAACTGAGAAATGTGTATCTAATACAAATGTTATTAATGTACCGCCCAAAGACTGCTCAGAGGCAGAGGTGACCGCAGGGGCGGAGGTGGATGGTTACAGGCTGCCTTCTCTAACATCTGTGTAAATACTGGGGTGGTGGCCTCTCTAAGTTACAAGGGCTGCAGTTTCAAATATTAAACTACAAAAAAGTCTGTCCGTGACTGTACTAAAGAAATTGCCTTTAGTATCTTTTCTTTTTTCTTTTTGGCTGCTGGTATTAAGAAAAATACCAGAAGACCACCAAGGAAGTAAGAGGCAGGAAAAGGACATAGGCATAATAAATGAATGCCAAGATTTAATTGACACGGTAGTGGCTCTTACTGTCTGTTCTCTTTGTGGAGATGTTACCCTTTGGATGTTGATAACAATAATCTTCCAAAGAACCCTATTCAATGGACTTGTAACCCCTCCAATTATTATTAAAAGGAAAAAATGGTACCTTCTTTAAATCATATTCTTTTCCCCACAAGCCAAATATCCTGAATATTAAAACTGCTAAGCAGAGTGTTTAGAATAAGTTTTGATATCAAGGAGAGACAGTTAACCGTTAAAAATAGCCTTAAAATGATCATTGCTGTAGAGGCACCAACAGCCTACGGGAAGGGATAGGTAGGTTTAAAACTGAAAACTGGGACACTAAAGACCTGTGTTTCATTCTATCTCTTCCAATTTTCCTGGCAGACTTCTCTGAAAGACTTTTTAAAATTCACATGTCTGATTTTTTTCACCCCCAGCTTCAGGCTCAGTTTGCAAACAGGTGTCAAGATACCTGTGTAAAAATGCGAATATGAGTGTGTGTTACAATTTATAAATTGCTCCTTTGTGTTGTTTTAAGAGTGTATGGAAGGAAGATGTAGTTGAATATCGGTGCAGCCTGCTATATATATAGGAAGATATAATAGGCTGGAAGCCGCCAATTCTAAATTTCATTATTTCTGTTTTCTCTTCAGTGGAAGGAAATGTTGACACAGGGAGGTCTTATGACCAGTCCAAATGAACTAATATCAGTAACAAAATTAGAGAAGATTTGAAGTATTACACTGCAAGCTCTCACATGAGCTCAATATCAATTACAATTTCTGATTACACTTAGACTAGGGGAAAACTGCTTTTTAAAGCAGAATTCTTAATAAATTTGGGTAGAGTGTAAGAAAAACATTAGATTGGATCAAAACTCTTTTGCTGAGCATGGGAAGCATTGTGGCAATTTTTTAGAAGTTCCCTTAAATGAGGTGGCTCCATGATGCATGTGGATTTTTTTTTAAGGAAATTGTGAGGTCTAGTACTGATCTAGAGAGATTTTCCATGGACACTTAATCATCTCTAAGACCTGAATCCACTGTGATTTTATCCATAAACACCACTTATTTTGACTATTTCCATTTCACCCTCCTTGTGTTTTTATATTTACCTGACAAGCATATATATCACAGCAGTATAGGTTTAAGTTTCAGTCTAAACTGAAGCTTTTATCTTGTGGTTTCTGTTGGAGGTGGGAGGGAAGGAACACAGGACAGGGGAAGACGTATGGTACAGAATTGCTCATACCTCAGTGGTAAGGTAATTTACCTGGTTAGCGCAGAGGTTAAGTTGTTTTTTAACAATTGGAGGTAAAAGGCAAAAAATCAGAAAGTTCACAACCATGTAGATAAAACCAATTTATTCACAGCATGTGGATCTTCTGTATAGAACTCCTAAGTTGTATTGATCATGGTCTTCCCTGTGACAGTGTCAATGGAATAATTTATGTAAAAACACCAAACAAACAAAAGAAAACTCAACCTTAGGACACTAAAAGAACCCCCAAACCTTAATTTTTGTGATGATTGTATTTGTGTTTTGGCAAATGAAGAACAGTGAGTTTGACTATTTAATTTTAAGAACTTGTCTCCAAAAGAAACCAAATAGTCTTCAATTTAAATAAAAAGATCTCCAACCACCTCTTCTTTCTGTATCGTCATCTCTCAGAGGAGCCCTGAGTGGCACAGTGCAGTTCAGTGATGATGTACATGAACCAGCTGTGTCAGACATGCAGGATATCCTGGTAAGTGCATCTCTTGTGCAGTGATGCTGCCTCCAGATCCCCAAACAGATCATCCGGTGCTGTACCACATACAACTGACCTGTTATTGCCTCAGAAAAAGACATTTTAATCACGCCTCATTGTAATATTTGAAACAGCTGGGTCCAGAAAGGTACAGAATTACATATGCAACTGCAGTAGTGCCAATGCTGTGTATGTACTTGAAGATTTTGATTGCCACACTGACAGAATATTGTACTGAATTTCAGTGCAATATCTCTAAGTCCATATACAGTACAGCTATGGACTTGATGTTGGAGATGAGGCTCATAGCTTAGCATTAGCATCACAATTCTTTTCCTTCCACTGTTTGCTAGCTCTGATTTCAGTGAAGCAGATCCTGACTATTCATGGTGTTATTCAGATGAAAGTTTTTAGGCAACTCAGCTGGTATCCAACTCAGCCATTGCCACTGAAGGGAGGTAGAGAAAGATTTGAGATTAATCCCCTTGTATTTTGGAATAAGTCAATCTAGCCACTGGGCTATAGGATAAAAAAGTGGCTGGCTTTTTGCAGGATGCTTTTATTGGAAAGGTAATTGTTCTGGCATATTCTGTGCTCAGCAATCTGTGCCAGCCTGGTCTGGAATGTGGGATGAGAGGCATTGGAGTGAATGGCACAGAAGTGCTGTGCTGCCGTTGGATGCCTCTTCCCTCTTCCCAATGACTTTCAGACATGTTAAGAGGATCTCTTCTTCCCTGCTCATGAAATAGCTGGAGAAACCTGGTACAGGATGAACATCCTGCTTTCAGCTGAAATGAAAGCAATATTTTTACAGCAGTATACTGCTTTATTGACAAGGAGATTAGCATATTTTTTATTGTATCAGCATTTACCATTTCCCAAATTTTTAATTGGAAGTTAATGATGTATGGCTTTTCTAGTAACTAAATGAATATTTGAACCTCTGCAAGTTGCTTTAATAATTGTTCAGCTAATCGTTTAAATTGTCTTTACTTGTGCAAAGTCATATAAATGGGAAAAATTAAAAATTAATCAGCTTGATTTACGTAACTAAAAGCTGCCATCTAATGGATATTTTTCAATAGAAGACAGCAGTAATTATGCCGAAAAAAAATTTGTTCCTGTAGTTTGAACGATTATAGCAATTTCCACTGGGGGATTTCGCAGTCAGGTTCCAGTTCTGGGCAACAGTGATTAATATAATGGTTATTAATGAGAATTCATTTCTGTATATCGAGGGGTGTTTGGGTGTCAGTGTTCCAAAAGCAATGTGGTTAGCACATTAATTATAAAAGATAGCATTGGACTGGTGACTAAGTAACTGTACTGATTTTTTTCTCGTTTTCTGTGATGTGAAAGGTCAATTAGACTTATAGAAACAATGGAGCCTTCACAGCAGGAACCATCGTTTTGCTGTGCTGACATCTTTTTAGCCATGTACAAAGTTCATTAAATGTGCAAAGGTAGTAATGTTAAAAGGAAGCAAGTGATTGGGTCAGAGGTCACCAGCCATGGCAAGCTGACAGCCGCTTGTGGATTACGCCACGGGAGCTAAGTAATAGTGAGAATTGCCTTTCAGGTTGCCCACTGGGACCGAGGGGAATAAAGTCATAAGCAGCTAATACTATTGGGTTAATTAAAAGGAATATTGACAGCAGCTTTGTTTGTCTTGCCCTGAATGGGATGTGGTTAGCCAAGTATTTTATTGGGTTACATAACATTTAGTGAGGTTTTGTCTTAACTAACAGATTGCCAAATTTTAACATCCACAGTGTTCCAGGAAACAGGTATTGAACCAAACATGTCTGACACTTGTATGGTCTTCTATTTCACTGTCTCTGTTCACACCGTCACGTTGTCAAGATGTGACCCATTCAGGTTATTTTCCTTTCCACTGGAGTCAGCTCTCCCAGGTGTTAATGTCTAGGCCTTCTCACAGGAAGCTTACAAGCAGCTGAAGGTCTCCCCTTTCCCGAGATATCGCGGCTTACTAAATATAACCGTGGTGTTTGTTGTTCCAGTCATTTGGTCAATCATCTATAGAGCTTTTAACTCTTCAGCTTCAGTCACATTTAACAAAGTAAGTTTCAGAGCATGCTAAGCAAAACCAAAATCCCTGCACGAAGGACAAGTAGTACTGTAATTTAGGACTTGGTTTGGTTTGTATTGTTCTAATGTTTGTGGAACAGCTGAGTAAAGCATTCATAATCATCCTGGTGAAATTAATAACTTTAAGAGCACATTTGTGAAGATTTCAAAATTGATTACCATCGCTGCCCAAAAATGACAGATTTTTCCTACTAAATGTTCAGGAGAATAAACCTACACTTTAATAAGTTTTCAAAGTGTTTTTCTTCACCGTTATGCTGAAAACATTATTTATATGCTAGATGTAACTAATTTGCTTGTAGTCTTCATCTCAGAACATCAGGGTTTTTACTTTTCCATGCTAAAAAGAAAGAACTTGATGTGAAGTCTCCATGTAGCAATATATGTCTGATTGCTTCAAGTTTTTGTGATCGTTCTTTGATTTCAAAATGAGCTCAGAGCTGGCAGTGCAGAGATGTACAGGTAGACTTCAAAGCTGACTTTCTTCTTCCATTTTCCATTCTGACATTAGTGTCCCTTTGGTTTGTTTTGCAGAAGCCTAAAGTAATACATACTTCATTATTTGACAGTCTTAGCAAAAAAAGGAAGTAGAAATATAATTACTCTCTTTATTAACTGAGATGTGAAAGAACAGTGAAGATGGATTCACTCCTGGCATGTACAAGAGGCATATTATCAACTGTATTATATTAGAAAAATGTAAAAGCGTGCACTATTGTGATATAACCAGATTGTTATGGAATAGTAATTTCTACCTTTTGAAAACTGTTCTTGCTGCAAATCAGAAGTGCTGGGAGTGGTAGGAGACTCAAAAGGAATTGTACATGCAGATTATTAGAGCATCTTTATGTTTCAAGGGTTGGATGACTTAAACTGTGAAAAGGACAAATTTGACATCTGACAGAAGCTTGCCTTCTGATAAACAAAATGATCTTGCCTTTCTGCATTGCATCAATAACGCAGGTGTACAGCTGCAGTCAGCTGTGTGTTGGTAGTGAGACAGAGAGTGTGCACTCTGCATGTTGAGCTCAGGTCATTAATGGCAGTCATCTCATTATTTCTTTCAGTGATTCTTCTCCAATACCTTTCTGTGGCAATGTATGAATTAAACTCGCACTCTGGGCTGTAATCATTGTCTTGTAAAAATCTGTACAGTCAAAGCATACAGGGATGCCCTATAATAATAATTTTGAGGGATATGTTATGTTAGGAAGTAAAACCTCTCATCTTAAAGGAAGTGTCCAAGCTCTTAAGAGTTGTTAAAGCTCCGTAGTCCTGTAAAATACAGAAATTTCACACACAGAGTCTTTGAGCAGAGTCTTACCCAACATCTCACAGCTGCACAGTACAACAGGTGTCTTAGGGCAGGGCCCTCACGTCCCAGCTTAGTGTCCAAATCGTAAATTAAATTTTCTTAGGATTGAGTGCTGTTTTGGTTGAGGCAGGGTTCACCAAGCAGTAAAACTCCCTGCTTCTATAAATACTGCATAGCAATTGCTCAATGGAAGCCTCAGCAGACATCGAGAAGGTGAGATGTGAAAGCAGCTTCTGTTCGCAAATACTGGGTCTCTGAGGTAAAGCAATGTATGCACGTTCAGTGGATGAGCACTGTGCTCCAGAGAGACAACTTGACACTTGTGTTCACATCTTTCACAGTTCTCATCTGCAAGTGATAACTTTTGACACCACTGCCTGTGCGTGAAGGGTACTGATGGCCAGAGTAATGCATAGTTCCTGTCCGTGTAGTGTAAGGCTGGGACTTGAAACCAGTGCAGCCCTTCTAATGAAATACCTCTGTGGGTTTGCACTCCAAGCTTACGTGATCTAATTTGAAGGCAAGTAAGTGGGTCATATCTAGTACCTAAGCATGAGCCCTCATCATTAGTGTGCCTGTTATCCAGTGTTGTGTAGCGTATCTGCAGGGGTGCAATCTTGCCTCTGGGTGTCCCTTATACTTGTGGTTACTGATTAGTTGCTGCCACTGGCTCTTCTTGATAAATTCCACATGTGGAGGCGAAGACTTGCAGTAGCCTGATGTTGTGATGCTCTGAAAGCGTGTAATGAGTAGCTTATTCAGGAGCACTAATTTATATTTTTTTATAGATGCTTTTTAAGGATCTGCGTCTGACTTGTTGACTGAGATTTATGTACAAAAGCAGCATTACCCAAACTCCACCTGCAGCATGGTTTATACTTCAAAGCTGATGCTGCTTGCAAAGCATTCTTTTGTCTCCACAGTGGATTTATACCTGAGTGTCAAGTTGGCTGAAAAAAGCAATGGTGTGAGAAGGATTTTAAAATGAATCAGGTTAATTCATCTCCCTTTGTAGTGACCACAAACGAAGTATATTCTCCAAGTGGTGATTTTTTATTTTGAAGTGATCAGAAAGGGTTTGCCCTATTGTGTGTAAATTAATTAAAAAACAAAAAAAGGGTGGACGTGTGAGCTCAGTTGAGTGCAGACCACTGAACGCTAGCAGCATGCGTGTCCCCATGGCTGGGTGTCAGCCAGCTCCAGAACGTGTGCTGGAGCCGCCTGCCGGACGTCCCCTTGTGCCAGTGGGTCACTATGGCTTCCAGATAAACACTGGCTCCTGCGCTGCCCTCCTGGGCCACGGCTGGCTCTGCGCTGGCTCTTCAGCCAAGGGATGAAATAGTTCATGTTCAGTAAGTCTGATAAATGCCTGATGTCTGACAGGGAGACCACTTTGACATCCCATGGCAGCCTGCCTTTCGACCAGTCGGTAGATTTACAGCCTTCAGCAGACACATTTCTGTGAGGGAATGTGGAGCTCTTCTGCACTGAATCTTTTACTCTTTTTTTTTTTTTTTTTTTTTCTCTCTTGCAGCAAAGAATTTTTTGATCATGTAAGCTGAAGTCATCACTTAATTTTTCTGGACATTTTCTGGTCTAGGGGTCACAGACTTTTTCCACCCATATTTTATAGAGTATTTTTGGAGAAAGTGCTCCTTAAGTAGAAAGCTTTGTTACTAAGATTACAGCTTAGCTGTAAGGTGCAAAAGTTAGACAAAAATTATTTGGCTTTTTCAGACGTGATTGCTTCTCTGTGTACCTTTCTGATGCCCTTCAGGGTGATGTCGCAGTTTTTTCATCTACAAGTAACTGCCTTATTTCAGTGTTATATTAGAAATGAAGAAATTATGCAAATTACCTCCCCACTCGATTAAAATGTCATGCACTTGAGGAGAAGTGAACTTGTTTATTTGGGAGAAATATGCTATCCCAACAGAAGTGCATGGCTGCCTGTTACTTTTCCATGAAAAGATAATGGTGTAAGAAGAAAAGGGAAAATTTAGTATCTTTTTCGTTAAGCTTCTGTTTCAGGAATGCTGTCTTAGTGCAGAATGGCATTTTCTCACATCCACAAGCTTTCTTATTGAATCTGTAAAAACCAATAAGATTAAAGCATGTGATTTAAGCTGTTTGTGTGTCTGGTGGTCCCAGGCCTCTTCACCTTCGTCATAGAGCTGTTTGGTGCCAACTCTTGATTTGCTATTCAGTTATGCCTAGTGGCTTGCATAACTCTTGAGCCAGATCCTCAGATTTATAATGGTTTCTAAATTGTTCAGTGGAATATGACCCAGTGTTATGTGTTAGATTTTTGAAAAGCAAACTCAATCTGGTTATCATCATGCTCCATGGGAAAAAAAAAGGTTGTGCTATTCATGTATGTTATGAATCTATTCAATTAAAAAATAATTGTGAACCTCTGCAATGGTGAAACATAGTCCTAGCCTATTTAAGCTGAGAGAAAATGGCCTGCTGGGTATCTGTTTTCAGGTTTACTCCACTAACCTGTACCACTGTTTGTGAGAATAGAGTGGTAAAAGCTGCAAACTCCAAAAGTAAAAAAAGTGTATGCGTTGGTAATCAAAAATCAACAGAAGCATAGGTCTTCCCCTTGTCTTTATGAAAAGTGATACCAGAAAACAGAGATTCTGGCATTCTAAAATACCACATTTAAACCCTAAAAAAGCTAAAATTTGCATTTCTATTTTTCTTTAAATATGAAAATTGAACTACTTTGAATTACTTCCAGACACTTAGACCTACATACAAATGCAAAGTATCATACCATTCCCCTTGACTCAGTATCCTGGCTGTAATCAAGGCTGGTATTTAAAAGAAATGGCTGAGTTATGGAGTTAACTGTCCACGGGGACAATTTTTCTCTAGTCCTCGTTATTTAGATTTGGCTTTTATTCCACAGCATGATGTTAAGCAACTAAGATACATCATCAATGGAGGGGACATCTCAGTTCTGAAAAGCAAGTTATTTAGGTATGTTTTTCAAAACTTAGTGTAAATCAATCTGCATTTCTTAAATGGGAAAACCATGAAATTCTGGAACAAGTTTCTTTCAAATATGTATAGTACTGCAGCATAAAAATTCTATGGGAAACAAACTTACTCTGATTAAAGTCAGGTTTAATGTAATAGCTTCCACATATTTCAGGGTGGAAAAAAGTTATATACAAATGTCCTCAGTCTTTTGGAAAGGCTGTGACCTGCATGATATTTGAAAGTCCACAGGAGTATATAGGAATGAACACAGCAGTTGTTCCCTCATAGTATGTTATTACAAAGAGAACTGGGGGTCAAATTGCATGAATGATAAATGGAAGGTGCTTGAAATGAGTTGGTTCTTTTTTGAACATTATACATTGACCTTGGCAGTTTTGACAATTACATCCATCATTTCTAAGAATCCATTCCAGAACACCCGTCTGTTCTCTAATGTGGCCAAGTAAACAGGATTTGTGAATACACGAATCAAAGATTGATCTCCTGTACCTATACACTGATTAACAGTTGGTTGCTTGGTGCAACTTTTTCATTCTATGAATTATGCGAAGATCATAATTCACCATGGCACACCTGTAGACAAGCATGTTGGAATGCTTTAATCTTCACTCACAAGGTCTTGGTAGAATCAATAGTTGGCTTCTGAGTTTCATAAGCAAAATGGAATAAAACCATTAAAAAGCACATTGTACGCAGCAAAAATGATGTTTCACTGCCTTAGTGTTCCCCCTGGCAACAGAACTTGCTGAAGACAAAGATGGAACAAACCAGGGTGGAACAGCATAGCTGCCCTCAAAAATCAGCCTTCTCAGGCACAAAAAAGCAAAAATCAGCATTTCTGTTTGGAATTTACAGCTTATCCATCTCAGGCTGACCATGTGAACAGGCCTTGTAATCCCCAAAGGGATGCATGCTTAGAGCAACAGTGTTTAACAGGGGCGTATTCTTGAGTAATACCTTTCTCTTCACCAGAACATCTCTATTCATTGGAAAGGTGCTGAGCTGAATCAGTGTTGGTCTGTAACTCAGCAGAGCAGTACCACTCCCAGAATCACCTGGGCACACTTGATGTGTGCCTTCCAGTGCCCTTCTGCACATTCTTTAACAAGAAACATGGAAAGCGGTGTGAGCCTGCGCTGAAGACATGAGGGGTGAGATGACCGAAAACTTGCTCAAACTATAAATGGATGCAAACTGATTCTGAAGTCCCAGAGAGGGGACACCCAAAGCTCTGCTGCCTTGGAACGGAGCCAAGTAGGGACCATCTGATCATAGTTATGTAAATGGCAAAATCTGAGTTCATGGAATTAATGTAAAGGCATCAGCTATGGAGGCAACCCTAAAGCAGAGCTTTATCTCACTTTCTTTTAGTTTTTCTCAGGAGACAGTCTCGCTTTTGCTGTAACAAGAGCTCTAAGAGATAAGTAGGTGGCTGCTGACAGGGTGCAGGCTTTGTGGAGATGGGCTTAGTGCAAGAGGTAGACACAAGGAAGTATAATATTCTATCTCCTTAGCTATGATGAAAAGGTTTAGTAACTTCTGTATTCTGACAGGTAATTGTAATACTGGTAATACTTTTTTTTTTTTTTTTTTTTTACAAAATTACTCAGAATTGGAATAGATTAGTAAAATCAAAGGGAATTTTCACTCTTCAAACCCTCACTCATTCTTAATTTTACATGCCATTCTTTCACAGGAATCTTTCTTACACTTACATAAAGCATTTTAGTGTCTTAAAATGTCTGCTGAACATGGTCTGACAGGAGAGTCAAACCCTAGAAAGAATATGAAGCACTATAATGTCTGTAAGCTACCTTTTGGCTACTGACCTTGTGTTGGTCCAGAATAAATGTAAACTTACATTACATTTGAAAATGGAAAACTTCTCCTTTTTTTTTGTAAGCAAAGCATTTTTTTCAGCCAATTTTCCTCCTTAATAGAAACATACCATTCCCTTTGCCTACAATTTAGGCTGGATAATGCAGAGATAAAATTCTATTAAAAATACTTTCTCCTGTTTTTTGACTCCTGTCTGTCTTTGCATATTCTAATACCCTTACATTTTCACAATTTTATGATGCGCCTCTAGAAGAACTTGCACAAAATCCATCCACTGTAACTAGATCTATTACTAATTCTGTTACTGATTTCCCATACTGTGTCCCAGGAATTGAAAATCTGTTAAATTTATAGTAAATGCCAATCCTCCCCTCTTCCTCCTCTTTCACTGAATGAACTATAAAAAGACCAAAATGGTTTTGTGACAAAAAATTAAATAGATTGCAGCAGGTGGTATCACAGGTGCCTGCTTAATTCCTGTTGACACAGTCTGTAGCTCAGGGATGGGGAAGGATGGAGATTCCCTGACTGCTGGTCAGAATTAGGGTAGGGAGAGGGGAGTCAGATTAATGGCTCTAGCTCAAGCCATGAGCCTATTACAGGGGATTATTATTTTAGTGGAATTAAATGTACTGGGAAACACCACAGGTCCATCCAGTCGAGAATCCTGTGACTGTAAGAGGTCTGTGCTGATGCTTTAAACGAGGGTCTGTGGCATTCCCTTTCACTCCCCTTGATAAAGGCGAACTGGTCAAATCAGTGTTGTCTCTCTCTTGCTGGGACAGACAGAGGCATAACTTCAGCAGTCTGCTTACAGGTCCTAAAGCAGGCACAGAAAAGTTCAGGTTGAGACAAGCTTAGTGCAGCCCCTGCCTTCGGTCAGGGGGCGAGTCCCTCTGCAGCCCTCTGGCAGCACTGCAGAGTTTGAGCCATAAGGCTCCCGCTTGGGAGCATCAGATGTTGGTGCATGAAGGACATGCATGGAGCCCTCCTACCAGATGGGGTGTTTTGATAATCAGTTAAATCTGCTTTAGCTGATCTTCTCATGGCATGGATGGAAACCAGATTTTTGAGTTCATTTGAGTGGGATGGGAATATCTAGCAGCCAAGTACAAAGACTTCCTTTTAGACTATACTGCTGAAACAGGAAATACAGATAAATTAATTTCCCAAATCAAGGCAAAGGGATGCATTTAATGTAGGTGCATCTTTTTGTGAGGATTGTTTTCATTCATATCTAGGCTAGTGATAGCCAATTAAAGTGTCTGGTGTAAACAGGTTTGTTTGTTAATCTCTGATAGTGATGGCTTCCAGGAAAACTGATTAATCTTTGCTGAAAGGCTGCAATAATCGTCCTTGCAGCCAAAATCATGTGTGATGGGCAGGGTAGCTCCCTTGGTGAAAATGTCTAAATGTGCAGGTGGTTCTGGCTGACGACTGGTGAAGGCTTCTTGTTCTCTGCAGTCACCTGCAGGCACTGCCCTGCCCGTGCCCTGCACTCTGCCTGGACACGAGCCTGTGCACGGCTGACCTTGGCTGTGTGGGGTGGGATGAGCTGCAGCACGGCTCAGCCTCTCCAGCAGGCACAGCTGGGCTCGGGTTCGCTGCTGCAGCTGAGTGACTGCTCCAGGTAGGACACAGGAAACCACCACTCGCCTGTGAGTAGGGGAGGCAGTCCTTGCCTCCTCTGTGTTCCTGTGTGCCCTGCACAGTGGATGTGAAAATCGAGAAAATGCACCAAACCACAGATTTGAGGATGTCTGGAGATCAAAATTTAAGTGTAATAGGTCCATCTGAATCTCTAGGTCTGAGTCTGTGTGCCTTGTCACAAAGACTAAGCTATACCTAGATCCTAATTTATGTATCTAATGGAAATATGCTTAAGATATATAAGCAGTCTGTTTTGAAGGGATTGCCCTTTATTGAGTGATGAAGTTGTAATCCATGGAGAAAAGAAACAGTAATAAATAAACCCACTATGCACTTTAATCCATTCTGATCAAATTATGTCACACATGGCTACGCAAGGAGATTATTCAAGTAAAAATCTGAGAAAATCTTTTTTTTTTGTAATTCACTTGATTATAAATTATCTACTTATACTTTTGTATTAATATTCTGTAATGAATGAATGGGCCTGGGTTTGTGTTACAACCAGTAGTCCAACTTTAAAGTGTTCTGAATGTTTTCCCTATGCTTAGTTATTAAGGCCAAATTTTACTATGCTTCATTTTCCTGCTTTGTACATTGCAAATTGTGAGGAAATGCACTAAGGAGGAAATGTGAATACTGGCTAAATACTAATTTTATTGTTTTTCTGCATTGTGGGGAAACCTATCTCCTTCAAGAGACTATTTAAGTAGTTATTAATGTGTAGCTGTCTTTCTTACTAATTAAAAATCTTTAGTTTGCTCCCTAGTAATTGGGAGTTGGGTTTAGAGGAGAGAAAAGTTTTCAGTAGAGCTATCTTGGCCTTCTTGCCTTAATTTAACACTGCTAATTAAGTTAAAATCATTCCTGCAATGAAGTAATTTTATATACATGACTGAGGTACTAATAGATAAATTCCTTGGTGTTACTAGCTGAGTATCTTTGGTGTTAAGCTCAATATGGATCAACAGTTTAGGGATTTGACATCACAGGCTGAGTTTGCTGATGGCTGTCACCATCCAGGTAGTGTCAGCTGCACAACTACGAACAGCTCGGCCCTGCCTCTGTGAGCTGCAGCTATGATAGCCAGAGGACCTGGAAAACACTTGCTGGATTTTATGAAAGCATTTGCCTGTGTGGGCTTCAGCCCCAAGCCAGTTGCTGAGCAGACATCTGAATTAAGCTAAATCATGTGTAACGTGAAAAAGCCGCAGTGATTTTGTGTAAAAGGTGAAGGCCTGACTTCTCACTTAATATGTGCATTTCCAGTTTGCTCTGCGGTGTCTGTTGTCTTGGTGTTGCCAATGTGATAATGGCTCAATGCAAGATATGGATGCTCCTTTTTGCTTGGGTGTATGTTATGTTGCATATGCACAGGGGTGAATTATGCTAAAGCCTATTCACTTCAGAACTTTCACCTTTCGTGGTGTAAGAGGCATCAAGAGGAATGTGGAGTATGGTGGTTTGGTTCTGTTTAACAGAAATGTCTAGAGGCTTAACGTGTGGAGACAATTTACTGTCATATGTACAGCTGTTGCACCATACAGAAAGTTCTTTGCCTAATAGATGGCACACCTTACATGAAAAAAAGTTGTTTCCATACTTCTATGATGATACCTATTAACACAATGTGAAAGAGAGCATAAACTGTTACCTTTTTTTTTTTTTTCCCCTCTGCTAACTCAGTGTGATAGAGTAGCTGTATCATAAAAATACAGCAGGGGCATCTCACTGCACTAGAATTTTCTAAAATTTGTGGTGTTAGTTGGATTTTTATGTATGTGCTTGTCTGGATTTGGTAAATGCTGGACAGAGTTTTCTGTGTTACCTGAAGCACTGTGATAGGGACAGAAATATTTTTTGATTGAGTTGAATTTTAGGTGTAGCATCTGGTGAAAAATGAGTTTAAAGCATCACTTCTAAGACCATGCAGAGCCACTGGGCCGAGATTAGTATTTTGATGATGAGTTTAAAGAGTTCCCATGCCAATGTAGCCCTGATAATTTGACTTTTATCATCTTTCCCTTTGAAAATAACAGCTCTTGGTCACCTTATACTTTACAGACTTAAAAGGAAATGCTGTATGTTTTGTCTTCACTTAGCACTTATATATGATCTAACTGTTTATTTACAACTACAAAGCAAATCTGGAGTCTGTGTTCAGGTATGTAATATATTATAATACATAACATATTTGGAGAATATATTGGAAGCAAAGAAAGCAATGATTGCAAAGCCATAATAATATTTTTTGACAAGCTGTAGATTTAAACTTTAAATAGCAATTTTCGGGTCTATCTAGTTGGTAGATAACAGCACAAGATACAAAATCCATGGAAAGTTTCTCTAGATTAATACATACTATTTTATTGTGATGTTTGAAACAGTGGCTTGCTTTCAGCCTGTACCTAGTACAAAAATATTTTTCAGGGGTTCACTCGTCAGCTGCTGCAAGTTTGTGTAGTTTACCTAAACTTGATGATGACATGAGATTAATAATTTAGTCAGAAACCATCGTTGTAACAGTACATGCATGACTCTCAAAAACAAATTCCAAGCAGGTTTCTTCTTTCACTAAAGCAGGCAGTTACCATGGTGATGGGAAGTGTGCAAGAGCTGGAAGAGACGGAACAATGCATGACTTCAAAGTGCTCTCCTCTCCACCAAAAATGTCATTGCTCCCCATTCCCCAGCAATTCCTATACATCAAACAGTATGCTCCATAACACCAAGGAGTTCCAGAAAAGCAGGAAGAATAGCCCTACCTTCTGATAAGATAAGCCTTGCAATCCTCCATGTGCCTTCTAAACCTACCAGAGCCTTGGAAAGTCTTCTGCCAAAACCAACCATCTTTATTCAGAGATCAGAATTAATGTAACCCACTGCTCTCTGCATTTCAATTTTAAATTAATCAGAACAATAGAATAATTAATATAAAGACAGCAAAGCACAAACGGCAAGGAACTATTTTTTGGTTTGGAACTTGATCCTTGTGACTCTGATTTAAACACTAATTAAGGGATAGAGGTAATGATAAAATTGTGAAGAAATAATACTTGATCTCAAAGGAATATATCTTTACTATAAGATTTAAGACTAACCTTTTTCCTGACTCTTGCCTACAATGACGTCAAAGAGGAAGCAACATGATGGGAGCTAGGGTAGAGATTGCCCTGAGAGAGAAGCTTTGAACAAAGAGAGGAGGCCTGGAGCGTTGCAACAAAGAAAGAAATGCCTGTGAATAAATGTGGAACCCTGTGGGCAGTGGTAGGCATGGAATTTCATTAAAATGTGGAAAATAAGCAGTGAGCTCTTGGAAAGGTGGTGTGGGTGTACAGTGGTTGTGCTCTCTTCCACTTTTGATTCCTACCAGCAGTGGGAACAGATGGTGCATTACACCTCCTCCCCAAAATGAGCCATCCTCTGCTCTCCCACTCACCAATCCCAGCACTGCAGAAGAGGCAGGGACCTGAGAACAGAGCTCCTTCATGCTGATTTTGTCTTGGTTTGTTTCCACTGAAATGATTTGCATAACACTAATGCAAAAGGGCTAGAAAATGATGATGTTGTCTTTAGGAGAGGGAAGAAAGAGTCTTGGGGGAAGTATGGGAGGGCACATTGAAGATGTACCCAGTTTCAGAAGCTGAGCTAGTCAAGAAGGTTAACTTCGAAACTGTCAGAAAGTCTTGCTGTAGTAGATATCACCAAATAAGTTAACCTAGGGGGAAATACATATTTGAAAATCAAGCAATTTCTCTTGAGGATGTATGTTTTAAGGCATGCATGCCAGAAGACTACAGAAGTCAAAACCATTCACCCAGCTCCTCCATATAAAATATCAATTAAATAGGTGTACGCTCCTGTCAGTGTCGTGAAATTATCCTGGCCACAAACACACTGGCTAGGCTGGAAGTGAGCTGGATCAATGCCCATTAATGTGAATATACTGAGACTTTGATTTGAATGTAAGTGAACATCTAGACAGAATTTTTTGGTTCAAAAGCCTTTATTGTCCAGAACCTTCCTTTAGAGAGAATTCAAGAGATTATCAGGCTCTTTTGCCTGATAGAGCCTTTTGCCATGGTTATACTGGTGTTCTCTGGTCAGCTTGTTCTCCCTGTCTCTGTTCTGGTATGTGTTTGTGTGATACCAGGTCACAAGAAATGCAATAGCAAATGGTTAATGCCTAGCAAATAACTAGCAAGTTGTTGGGTTGTTTTTTTTTTTTTTTCCTTTTCCTTTTTGGTGGTTTTGTTTTTTTTTTTTTAGACTTTGTACAGCTGCATAGTGGAAATAAACATCAGAGAAACACTTGCCCTGTGTATGACAATGAAGTGCAGATTAGCAACTGGCTATTTATCAAGAGGAAAGCAAACTGATCATCCTCTTTCTTGTTGCTTTCACATGGTTTTGTTTTGTGAGCTGGCGTAGCTGCATGTAATGGATAACTGAGTTGCACTGCACAATTTTGGGTTGTACAATGGGTGTAGAGCACCCTCTACTTTCTTTTGATCAAATAACACTCCTGGGCTTGAAGAGAAGGGTGTGTAGGAGGAACATTGAGGCTGTTTTCCTTTAGATTTTTGTACTGAAATCAGAAAAAAGAATTTGTCTATAGGGTTCATTAACTGTTGGCCTCTGCTGGCAGTAACCCATGTTATATAGGCCACCATTGTGCCATCCTCAAAAGAACTCCCTGAAGGAGGCAAAGTCTAGAAGGAGAATATCGACTCTGAAGTTTCCCACCTTCCCTGAACTGTATCTGCAGAGCCACCCCAGGAGGGGAGACTGTGGCTTTGAAAAATAACACCTTTGTTATTCCAAGTGTTAGAGATGAAGCAGAGTTTTCAGATGGCCCCAAGGTTTTTGCACCCTTCACCAAACACAGATGGAAACTGGACTCTTTGAACTGCTTTGAAAATCTGTTAGCATGCATTGCTGTGGGGCCTGTGAAGCAGCCACTGCTAACTTATGTCTGCCTGCAATTTTTATGACCATGTGATGACAAGGGATTAAATAGCTTCATTTTAGAAGCAGACAGCTTTTAAATATAAAAATGAAAAACAAAATAAAACAAAAAGCCCAATAATTCCTTGCTCAAGGCAAAACCTTAATAGATGCTGAGGTAACATTTCAATGAATGAGGTGAATTCTGAAGTAAAAATGTGAGCAGTTTAGAATTTAAAATTGTATCTTAGGCAATAGTTGCAAAACCTTTATAACATTATGATCTTAGTAGATTGGAATCCAGAAAATATAGATTATCCTTTGTTTCCCAATTTAGGAGCTGTTGGAATTATGGTATATGATACCATCACTGTTGCTTGTAGTGTTTTCTATTTAGTGCCTGTAATTTACATGGCATTATTATACAGGTGCTGAAAAAATTGTCAATTTATTCATATAATGAAAACTTCTTTGACTTATCTAAATTAACTGTGTAGTTGATGGCAAATAGTGTAGAGCTTTCTGTAGAAAAACAAATTCTTTAAAATTTTTATTGCATTTTATTCATTCAGATTATCAGAAATATTTGTGCTTATTACAGCTACTCTTGGTTTATTAAATAAGTGATAGCCTTTATTCCAATATAATTTTATATATTGGGTTTAACTAGCAAAAGATTGTTTTTTCATATTTTTCTTTATTCAAGAGGCATTTAGTTTATCTATTATGCAATAAAAAAATTTTTTATAGATGCAGAGCAACCATTCAGGTTTTGTTTTTGTAGTTCACTTGGTAGGACTGATGTCAGTTGCATGAGGCAGGAGATGTAACGTGCTACAGATTTCATCTACTTTTCATAAGCGTGACTGCTTTGGGTGGATTCAGTAGTGTGCTAAACAGCTGAATTATGTGGGCAAACACAGACCTCGGACAAGGTACTCCACACTCTGCTCTATCCTCATCCTTTAAGGATACAAAACTCCTGTGCAGCAGCTTTTCTAGTGGAACAACTTCAGCGGAGACCAAGTGGGACCTTTTCTGCTGGCTCTGTCCCTGCTGCCAGGGCAGAGGGTCGGAGTGGGGCAGTGCTGCTGCATCCTCCAGGCTGGAGCTTCCCTAAAGTGTCTCGACTCCAGATCCTCACCTTTTCCTCTCTATATGGTACGAGGATTGGCTTTCCCTCAGCTGAGATCCTCTTCAGAAGTTGATTTGATGACCTGATTTTCTCTCCAGGAGGTGAAAATTGGGGCATTCTGTGTTGGCAGAGTGTTTTGTTGTAAGAGCTTCAAACACTGTAAGATGTCTTCGTTAGTGGAATGCTTGGAGGTGAAGCAGCTCATTGTGCTCTTATCAGCAAAAGTAATGTGTTTTTATACCATGTAAATATCTTTTGTAATGAATAATTTTTCTTGAGGCACTCTTGAGTTTTAGGTTACTGGAATATACCAGCAGTTTGAGAAATCTTTGTCTAAAAGTTGTGGAAGTTTGAATTAGATTTGCTGAGGAAACTCTGCATTTCCTCATGTCACTTCAGCAGCTCTGGCTCTGTCAAATGTTGATTTTTAGTTCAAAGTGCCTTACTGCATAGAATACAATATGACATTTGCAACTTCAGACTATAAATTAGTTAAAACTATAAATAAATATTTTAGTCTGTCATCTGTTATGAACTGTTGTGGTGACTTTGGAGGAGGTAGAGGAGTGGCCTAGAACATGAACTGCCCAGAGAGAGGAAGGGAGTACTGCTCTGCAACTTCTCTGCACATTCCTCATCCCAAAGATGACAAAGGGCTTTTACTCCACTGAAGGTTTCCTTTCCGCAGGAACTGGTCCTAAGAATTACCAGTATGAGAAGCCAGTTTGGGTCTACTGTCTTTCTAGATGGCATCGTTCATTTTGAAATGAGGCGGTAGTGAGGGCAAGTGCTGAAGGCATATGGAAATATAATGCAGCCTCCAGGACCTGAGGTTGGCGCAGCAGTCCTGTGGGTAATTTCCAGCTCAGTGCTGAAGTGGCAGAATTTATCTATTTATTACTACAGTGAGCCTGTAAGGTTCACTGTATCTTTCCTCTGTGTTTAGTGCAACTTAGGCATGAACATGTTTAGGACAAAAGAAGCGCCCACTGCGTTGAATTGCATCACATGAAGTGTCAGTAATGACAGGAAATTTTATTACAATTCAAGGAACCTCACTGTCATAGTTGCAGCTTACATATAAAAGTTAGCTTACAACAGCTGTATCATATGTAGTAGAATTTTCCCTCTGGAAATAATTTTTCGGCCTTATTTTAAGTGATGCTATGCAAACAACAAGGCAAATACAGAGTCTTGCACCTTATCCTTTTCAGGTTAACATGAGTGCAAAACGTGTGCACATGTATGTAGAGTAAGGTTAGCTTCAGTAATTACGAAAGAAGATAATGACAGAAAAATTTTTACCATGCAAGTGTCTTTTTTAACTTACTGAAAAAGGCAGGGACAGTTTAAGATGCAAACTGGACAGTCAGTGACATGAGTGACACAGGCACTATGAGCAGTGATAAGCTGATGACAAATCTTTAGTACTTGCTTGCCATTAGTCTTGCTGACATTTCTTTGTACGCTAATTGAAATATTTCTTCTAATTGAGTGAGGTTTGAACTTCAACACAAGTAATTTTAACTCTGAGGAGACATCAGGAATATTTACATGTTTGATCACAAATTTAAGCAAATACTGGAAACACAAGGGCTTATATTTTCTTTAATAGATGTCCTTCTGTAATAGGGATATACTTTCTGTACAGAATTTGATCACTAATTTCAAAAGCTCTCAGATGAATCTTCAGTGACAGTTTTCTAGATCATTATTAATTTACTTTTTATCTGCTTATAGGGTAAGGGTTACTAAATCGTATGTCACTAAAATCTATAAAATTGTCTAAGTGTTTGGAACAAGACCAAATATGCAGGCAATGGCATAAACCCAATTTTTTTTTCTGTGGAATAAGTAATATTTGTACATTTTAAATCTTACAGGAAATGTTTTTAAGAGCTTATTTTGCAAGTGTGAAATATTCCACATGGAGCCTTTACTATATCTCTGCTGAGATATAGACAAATACTACACTGCAGGTACTCAGTTTTCTTCACATGGCCAGAAGCTTTTGTAGCACTTGAAGGTTGGTTCATAAGCTTTTCCCTCCATGAACTTCATGCACACGTATTCCTTTTGCCTTTGCAGTATAACTGCACTGATCACATCAAAATACTAGATCAGTTGGTTTTTAGCAGATTATGCTCCTATCCCTTAAGGAGGAGGCGAGAGCTGGCATTTTGCAGCTTGGGTCTGTAAACAGTGGATTTATTAAATACATCACATACTTTGGGGAAGTGGCAGATCCACCATTCTCCTTGTTTAGCCCTGCTTGGCAGCCAGTGTGTTTCTCTCGTAGTGTATTTGTGATACTTTGAAAGAGATTTTAAACTAGTAAAAGGTCATATTAAGGCAACTCAGTTGGTATTAAGTGCAAGAGCTGGGTGGCTTGACTACAAAGGGACAATTGGGGGAGGCTTAGTTTAATAAGATACTTGTGGCTTATTAATGCACATTACTGCAATCCCTTCTCCCTTGTGAATGCCCCACTCAGAGTAAATTGATCTTGGTTACTGTAGCTTTGTTCTCCTCTTTGGCCCCAGCATAGAAACTGATTCTTGCAGAGTGTAATATATTTTAGACTCTCTGCGTTGACCCTCAGTTGACTCCTGAACTTTGAGTGCCTTTCTGTGGCTGGGACCCATGCTGCCTGCCTCGAGCCACTCTGCGTGCAGAACCCAGTGCCCTCCACCTCCTCCTCCATCCTGTGAGCAGGGACAGATTCTTCCCTTTGTGCTCTTGGGAAAGGGATCCCACTTCTTGGCTGCATCAAGAAGGCCAAGACTAGCATTGTACATTGTGTCCTTACCAGGCTGGAACTGTCAGCTCTTGGGTGAGAGAAGGCACCAGCAATCATCTTTCTAGAACAGGAGAAGCATTTATGGGGATGCACTGGTTCCTGCTGATTACACAGATAAATGCTGCTGGCGTAAGGCATTACTGGCCTGTAGGTAGGTAATATGCTTATGTAGGTACGAAATATGACACACACCTTGTCATATGCCCAAAGAGAGACAGAAAACAACTGGAAAGCAGCAGATACTATTTTTGAGGCTCTCAGTTTTAAATGTAGGAAGGGACCGGAAATGAGCATCTTTTCAGCCAGCACTGACATATTAATCCTCTGAGCAATAATGGTACTTTTGCCACTATACTGTGAGCAAGCATTGTCTAATCTACAGATACAGAAGCCTCCAGTGAAACAGTGTTGATTCAGCCTTGCCTCTTCACAATCAGAGACCCTCTCATAAGTCTTGGAAGAGATTATATATCTTAGCCAGAATGAAATGCTTAATTTTTGGAGACAGTGCAATCAGAATCACTCCTACAGCTATAGTTACACTATACCTTTCAATTCCAACACCCTTTTAAATAAAATGAGATTGAGCTAGGCAAGTCTTTCCTACTGTTCACATTCCAGGACTATGAATGCCCTTTTCTCCAAGGAAGCAATGAAATGTGTTCTATATTGTTATAGTCCTGGAGAAGCATTCATTTTTCATAAACAACTAATGAATTCTGACACTTGTATCTTGGAGGTTAGCAGACATGCAAGAGACAGTAAAATTGGTCATTGTGATTCAACTAGTGGGACGTGATTATTTTCAATTTTTTTCTTTAACCCTCTTTCTAATTAATTTGCAATATTCACTGCTGTAAATGACAAGCAATGCAGCATCTGAGGTAAAATTCCCTGGTGTGGCTCTGCAAGATTTAGACATTGTCAAACAATACCTTTCAGTACATGAACGAAAACAGCTCCATGTTTTGTTCTTTCTCCTTAATGCTGAAAATGTTACAGAAATTTGTATGTAAAACACTTTCTGTTCTGGTAGGTGTCTTTGCTTTGGCCTCTCACCAGTGAGTTAGGCCAGATTTCTAAATTGTTAATAACTGAATAACTTTTAGATCCTGATGTCTTGTATAATCAGTCACATAAATATAAATTATGAGGGAATTTGTACTCTGCAGCGATGGGACGGACGTGAGAGCCTTGGCAACTGTGAAATAGTTCACTGGCTCCTTTATAATCCCTTGTGAAATGTATACAAAATGTAGAAGCAAGTGAAAATAGTATTTGTTGGATAGAATTTAAGAGAACACAGTGTGTCTTAAATTTCTAAAGAAACTGGCTATACTATTCTGAAAGGAGGTATTTTTGAAACAAGCTTTAAAAATTAACTTTTTGGTATTGAGAAAAGTCTATGCTAAACTATTAAGAAGATTTAAGTAAACTGAAAAAACTTATATTAATTAAATTTAGTCAGCACATTTATCAATAGAGGTCATCAGGGAAGAGCAGTAAGACAGTTCTTGGGAGCAACTGTAATCAATCTGATCACTTCAGTCTGAATGTGAGTGGGAAAATATTCAGAAATTGCTTATATGGAAGAAGTTAAGATTTAATTGACATTCCTTAAAATGAAGAAAATCTGCCTGCTCTTAAGGTTTTCTGATGGGGAGATGTTTCTGGTGTTAATGTTGTGTGTATAGAAGCTGAATCTGTTGTGTATCTTTTCATGGTCTTACAATATTTACATACTACTTTTTCCACATTTTTGCGTAGTGCAATTGTAGTTCAGTGTCTCATTTTTAACTTTTATTATATTAAATACTTGGTTATTCCTTTGAGGCACTTTTCTCTTGAAGCATTTGGAGTGCTCCATTCTCGGCTGGTTGAAGCTTCTGAACTCCCTGTTGTTTCAATGTATTCAGGTTTATTTATTCACATCAGTTTAGGATCAGAGCTTGGAGTAATAGAGGGTTGTTTTCTTTTTTTAAATATGAACTTAATATGTAAATGTTCTGGCATCTCTTAATGCTAAAGGTCACCTGGCTGATTTTATTCTTTGGATTGCAGCAACACTTTGAAGAGTATTAATTGATTGTAATTGTTTTAGTTAATCAGTTTCAGAGGATCAGGAACCTATTTATATGCTGGAGTTGTTTGCTTCCAGGCAGTTCACAGAAGTGATGATAACTACCTTAGGTCAATTGTTCCTTTATTTTAGGAGATTAAGGGGTTTATATGCCCTGGGTGACACTGCATTTGGAATATGTTAGAGCTGAGCTATGAGGAGAGTATAGCTCCTTCATGTAAAAGTTGGAGAAAAGTATCTAAACCCTGCTTATCCCCCACCATTTTTTTTTAATTGAAGAGAAATAAAAGTGTAAAGGAGAGGAACTGTCTCTGGGCTTGATACTTCCAGCAGCATTGAAAGCTGCTTTTTGATAAAGGCATCAGTGTCTTGCCACTGGATTTCTGTGCAGGAACTCTCATTTATCTACATAGGGTTGTTTATTTTTTTTAGGACAGTACTTCAAAGTGTTTGTGGGAAGAGTTTGTGAAGTATGCCATGTAGTAAACTGGAAGGGCAACTTAGGGAGTTCTTGATAAGCGGACTTCATCTACTCAAAAATTTTTGGGATAAAGTCTGTCCTCTCCTACTTCTTTTCTATTGCAATTTCGTTTTCTCTGTCTGGCAGTCAAATAAGTTGCATTGTCTGAGAACTGGCCAGTTAATGCATTGGATGCATCTTAGTGTGTATGGAATGAAAGCAGAACTTCATTATAATTGGAACATAATGTGGGTTTTAGGGATCTTTGACAAGTAAGTATTTAAATCCAGCAAAATGGCATGTCCCATTAAAAAGAAGAAGGACCTTATGGTTTAATCACTGAGTTCCTAACACAACCCATAATATAATTTCATGGTCTACATGTCTTAAGCAAGCACTGTGCACATTAGAGCATCAAGTGGGCTATTCTTTCCTTAAATGTGAAGCTGACCTTTGTCTCATAAACTTCAAATAAGCTGTAAGGCTGTCCTTTTTCTCTCCCAAATGTGTATTTTTCTGGATTTCAGGAACTTGGTGGATTTTCCTATGACTCTTGCTATCTATGAAGTAACACTCAAAATTAGCAGATGTTCAGATGAATCAAATAGCAGAATTCTGAGAGGAAATGGAAAAGGCTCCTGACCAAGAAGTATGGGTGGCTTACTGAGGGAAATGCTATTAGCAGAAAATGGCAAGGAAGGTAACTTAATGTGAATCCCAGATTTCTGCTAGGAAGAGAAAAACAGAACTATCAATGAAATGAAATTACCTAAATGAGGAAATCTGTATTTTTGGGATAAATAGTACAAAGATCAAGCAAGGGGAGCTAGGAATTAAAGGCAATTGAGCATAAATTTTACCACATAATTGGAAACTCTGCAGATGGAAGTGGAGGAAGAGAAAGAAAGAAGTAACATTCACTTTAAAATAAAGAGTGAAAATTTAAAGTATACATTATCGATGAAGGAGCAACTGCAGCATGGGTGCTTTTTCCTGGGCTCTTGGATTTCTTCATCCTGCCCTTTCTGTCTCTCTCAGAGCCCTGTTTAGCATTTGACCTGTCTGCTCACATGAACCCATGGACAAATGTTTCCTCCTATGCTCCACTGGGGATGAATGATGTTGCTGTTGGACCCACAAAACTGGGCAGAAATCAAGCATGGATACCTGTTCTGCCTATGTGCTTAAGCTTTAAGGCAAGGACGATGATTTTACATCTAATTGAAAATTAACTAAATTTAGGAGTCATACTAGTTGAGTTTCTAGCCAGAGAAACTCAACAGTGAAAACCTTTTGCTCAAATAAAATATGATGGCGGGGGGCTTACAGCCAGAGAGAAGCAAAAGTAGTAGCAATTAGGCTGGTGGATGAAGATTTTGTGTCAGGCCCTAAGTGTTGTCCTTTACTGTGTATTTTGAAGGTGAGTTTTGTGGGGACACATCCTGATCCCTTTGCTCTTTGGTGAAGTACAACTACAAGCCCTAGGTCTGTTAGGGGATACACATGGAGCAGAATTTTTCAAGAGAGGATAAAAACCCACCCAAATTCACTTTTTAAAAGAATTATTTTAAAATATATTTGTGGAAAAAAAGAAGTTAGACTTGTTCCAGGCTGCTAACTTCCAGAAAGAAACAGGAGTTGAACTACAGAACATTCCTTCTGATTTCATCTGCCTCAAAAAAATCACAGATGCCTGACTCATTTTATATACCTTTCTGTTGTTAAGACAGGCAGGAAATTCGAGAACAATATAATTGTCAGTATGATAAACGAGAAGGCAAAATACTGTTGAACAGTAGAGGACACCGGGTGTTATTATGGCCTATTGTTGCTATGAATAGAACCACCCAGACACCAATTAACATCTCATTGCTATGATTACTTGCTACAGTATCTGTTCCACTAATCAAACTTGCACCTTTTTAGTCCATATTTTGATTTCAAAAAGTTATACCAAGAAGAGATTACATTTATCTCAAATGCAAATAAATGTGAAGCTTAAGAAGCTAATTAAGTTTATAACCACTGAGAATAACATTAAAAAGAAAATTAAATTGCTTGGTTTGGAGGAAAACCTTTTAGGAAACATTTGTTGAATAAACATAAAAGAAATTCTCCTAATATACTCTTATGCAAATAGTGTTCTGTTTATATTTTCCATATGCCAATCATATATAACTCTTATGATTTTCCTTCACTAAACATTCCTTCTCACAGGAATATTTACTATCAAGCACACAATATGTAGTAAGTACGACACTTATATTACAGCAGCCTGCTACACCTTCCCAAACTTTTTGAGAACAGTTTGTTTCATGAAAATGACATTGCCATTACAAATATTTAGTAAATAATTGCTTTTGGCAAAGAGATGGAACTGATGGATAAAGCCCGTAAGATATTACTTCCCTCATTTTTCTTTCTCTATTTTTTTTTTTTTAATGGTCATAAAAGGTACCAGATTGAAAACTCCGAAGAAAGGAAATTTCTGCTTATGTGTCAGGCAGCAGCACTGCAGAATTTCTTTGGCTGGGCTCCATCTTCCAAAGCACTGTGGTGTTGTCCTTCATCTAAAAGACTGCTGAGACATGTTTGCTGTCTGTCTGAAGTCAACAAGAAAACAAGGTTAGCTGAGCAGACCCTCAAGTGTTTTGCTGGATCACGTTGCTCAGCTCCTTGACAGGCTGAGCCTGTGCCCCAGCAGCACATCAGCAAAGGGTGCCCATGCTGCCTTCTGCCAGGAGCAGTCCTGGCAGGCAGAGGTTGTGCAGCAGCTTGCTACCCAGCCCAGAGCTCCTCTCTCATCCCAAATGGATTAGCTGTGCTAGTGAAAGATAAGATTGATGGCTATGAATCATTCCTCTGCTTGGTTTAAGGAAAGACAACTTTTGAAGGAGAAATGGAAATTCATAGTCCACAAGACAAAAGCAGGGGTGACATGATTTGCTGCTGGAAGAGTCCTGTGAACAGCACTGACTTCACTTCTGCTGCTCCTGGGTTTCTGTCCTGCTCTCCCCTCTGGAGCCCAGGCTCTGAGTGCATCCTGCACCACCTCTCCTTGCAGCCAGCTCTGGTTCTGCCAGGGTGTGGAGGAGACAAGCACAGTCTCTTTGTCCTCGTGCAAGTAAATCTGGAGAGGAGGCTGAGGTAGACTTTTGTTCTTGACTCCTATGTGTGTTTAAGATGTGACTGTAGCAAAGTCAAGGGGACTCCCAGGGGCTGATTTCAATAAATCCTGGCTGGGCTTGGATACTCTGGCTGGGCTGAGCAGTGGTTCTACACTCTGCTGGCAACAGCTTCGTTCCTGTGAGCTGGACTCAACAAATATGGGGAGGAAGTTGTTCTGATAGAAATGGTGGATATGATGTCATTTCTGAGGCCTTAGAATTGTTGTTTTAGTTAATCTTTAATACATGCCTTTATCTTGCTAGTGCTCAGAGAACATCACTTTCTCTGCAAGGGTTTCGATTATGACTGGAATGTTTTGAAATGTGCCCCTGATGATCCATCACAATTTTTTTAAAGGCTTTGGACATGGAAGAGCAGTATTGAACTTGGAGCTTGAATTTAGATATAATTTTTTATAAAGCAGCTGACAGGTTTGCTGGATTAGTGTTTATAATACTTATTGACATCCCATGATACCTTTCTGTAGCTGAACAGAGTTTAGAGTGACTCTGGAGTATTAGTACTTGATGAAGGTAATCTGTTTTCTTGGCTGAAGCTCACAAACAAAGCAGTTAAATCCCCATTACAAATGGCTAAACAGGGACCCATTAAACTTCTTATAGGCCTGTCTCATTTCTATAGCCCTGAAACATTTATAAAGGGCACTGTTAAAAATTTACAGAACATTGAGACAGCGTCTTAAGCAAAGCTACTCTGTGTACACTACCTGAAATACTCAGTCTTCCTTTAAAGAGTAAAATAAAAGTATAAAAGAACTTTTTTTCATACACTTTGACTTACAGTGACTATTTTGGCTTTTCTTGATTTATTTTCAAAGTTGCACAGAAAAATAGATGTTACAGGTAGAAAATCAATTCATGCTTAAACTACCATAGGAAGGTGCCTGGGCTGCTTATTAATAATCAAACTGTCTTTGTTAATGTCTGTTTCAATTATTAGTTCTCCAATCACCCTTTTTATATGGAAAGTCACTCTGGAAATTGTTGGCACTGAATTTGAGATGAATATGGTAATAGTGGATGTATCATGTTAATGAGAATTCTCATATTAAGAAATATAAGAGACATTATTTTAATGATTCTACTGGCATCAAACCATGGAAGCCACAAAGTTATTTTTTAATGAATCAATCCCCACAGGCCTAAAGTAATTGTGTGAAAACTGTTGGTCTTTTTTTTTATTCCAGTAAAAGGCAGCCCCAAACTGAAATTATACTTTTCACTGGCATAGCTGATGTTTTGCAATAGTACCAGGCATTTTGTGAACATCACAAGAAAGAAAAAATGTTTAGGAGAATGCTGGAGCGGGGAGGTTCAATCATTCCTCCCAATGCATGTCAATGAAGATGTGATAATTAGAAGGAGAAAAAGCAAGGCCTTCATTAGGCCACAGATTGCTTGAGTAACATGGGCAAAGTGTCAAGACTGAGCTCACCAGGGACGATGGTGTCTTGTGAGAGTGCCTGGACCTCAGTGCATGGGGACAGTGGCATTTGGGAGAGAGCCTGTACCCAGTGCATAAGGATGGTGGCATTTTTTTGTGTAATTGGGACATGGTACTTGAAGGGGGAGGAGATAGCCAAGAGTAGAAAAGCCCTATTGTCTGGTTTGGTTCATGGTATTCTTCTTCTGGTCATCTTCTCTAAGAGTTTAATCTGCTCAAGAATTTTAAAAACAAATAAATTAGCAGTTCTGTCTTTCTAAATATGGGTTGTGGTAGTTGATGTGGGAGTGTGGGGAATAATGAAACCACACTGTGTATATATTTCTAGTCCTGTGAATATTGATAATTTCCAGATGGTCACTTTTAAGAGTATGCATCAAATGTGAAGAATGGTTTTATAGTTTCCAGTATATATTTTAGGACACCCCTAAAATGTCTGGAAAAGTTGAATCTTTAGGTCTTGTTTTTCTCCCTAACCAGCCACTGATGCCACAAGGAGTAATAATAAAGAAGTTCATATGATAGTCTGCTTTTCATTTTCATGGATCCTGGAAATACATGCTAAGCCATCTACACCATCTGCTCCACTAAGGTCAAAGTCCCAGCTGTACAAGCTTAGGAGAAGTGCTGAAGAGCTGATATTTTATATGGGCTGAAGTTGATATTTTAAGTAGTTTTAAGCGAGCCTTTCACAAAGTTCACTGGTGCAACTGGCACTTGTAAGCATGCACCTTCTTTTGAGTTTTTAGCTGAAAAAATAACAGACTTCTTTACTTGGTGTCTTAAGCAAGGTACAAAACTGTCTCTCAGCTGGGTTCAGAGAAGCAGGAAGGGACCTGTCCCCTCTGTGGTAGATGGGAAGAGAAAAATCCTTCAAAGAGCCAATTCAATGCCCATCATAATTTTCCTGAGCAGTCTTCCAATTTAACAGTTTCTGCCTGCCTGGTTCCAAAATACAGCCCCACTATAAAATGCCACCCTGTGTTGGTTTCCCTTCTATTCCTTTTTGTGCTGTTCTTTGCCAGTTATTTCTCATCTGAAAACAAGACGCTAAGGAATCATACAAACCCTCATGGTGCTTATTTGTGGTCCAGATACTTGTTTTAGCCGTGTGTCCTTTTTAAGCAGGGAAGTGAATCATTAGGCACAAGACAAGAAGTGGAGGAAATTACAAGTAGCATCCTTACCCTAGGATGGTCAAATATCCTAGGATTTCCTGTAGGATAGTCCTGGTTGCTAAGCAGCTTGTAGTATCTTGACTCTTTTGAACCTTTTTAGATCAGTATAACAGAATAAAAGGATTGCAGAGCTTCACACCAGAATTTGGTCTTCACTTCTACTGTCTCAGTTGGCTGTCTTCCTAGAAAATCCCATTCCCTTGTTACACTTGCTTTTTAATCCTTACTGATCTAAAATATGTTTTTATTTGCAGAGTGAAGTAGTTTTAAATATAAAAATATTTCCAGCCGTGTGCTTTCTAGCCATACAGTAAATCTATAATAATTTAAAACATAGGAAGTACATCTGTGGAATATGACTGAGTTGAGCCTACAAATACAAGGGCTAATCTACTGCTTTGATACAGCCTTTGTTGCCTCTCACTTTATTCTTCTCAAACATTAGTTCTTAATTCCAGAATTTGAAAGAAAACCAGAAATTCCCACCCATTTTTGTTCATCTCCTTAAGTGCACACTCCTAGATATCATCACGTATTTCAGCGGTTTCATCTAGCAGCCTATGCTTAAGGCAGTGATGAAAATAGGACTGAAAATACATAATATTTAGAAATATTGCTGAAGGAGATGGAAAAGGAGTCTTCACATACCGAATTGCTGCTGCTCTGTTGTTTAGCAGTTACACCAGTGTGACATACCAGAATGTTTCAAACATCAAATTATTGTTATTTTTTATTACCAAATAAAGAATTTTGAACCCATGGCTTGATTAACTTCTTCAAATTCCATCTTACGCACCTCAGGTGAAGTGCTATTTGCTTGATCCTTGCAGGATCACACAAACCCTTCTGGGAGCTGAGGTTGCCCATTGAAGTGTTATTTTGTTACTGCCAGTAGCTTGGAATTAGCCACTTAAGGAGTCCTCTGTGCGTTCTTCTGCAAATCAAATTATCTGTTGGGTAACTGGGAGAGCAGTAAGATGCAAAAGACAGTTTGTATGAAGAAAGCAAGGCAAAGAGAAGGGAAGCAGTAACAACTCCAGTTACTTCACTTGATATATCCCTGGAAGAAAGGGATGCAAATCTTGAGTCTGCCCACAAACACCGACCCAAGTGCAGTGGTACAGGTCTGTTGTCTGTCTTGCTCCATTCCCGTTTGCTGAAAGTCTTTCTCTGCAATAGTGCTCCAGAGCAGCCTTGGTATCAGTTATTCAAGGGCCATAGAGAAGGTCTGCTATAAGGTCCCTCAGTTACGGAAAGGTGATTTTATTTTTCCTCCAAAAAAGGTGTGTCTGTCTCTACTTTGGAACCAAGACCGGGTACTGAAGTAGGGTGGGTGAATTTAGGCAGTAACAACTGAGGATGTTCTGTAGTCTGCAGTGCTCTTTCTGGATAGATTTTTAGTAACTTTATGATCCCAATTTATTGAAGTGTTTAGATTAGGAAACAACTGTTGTAACCCTTGGTGCTTTTTTGCCAATAGAAGTTTTTAATTTGTGGTATTTTGGTCAAATTTAGCTACAAACTAGACTATGTTTTATATGAGTTTTAACTACGCATGTGATGTCATGAGAAAGCTGCCACTTTATTCTCTGACTCAGGTCAACCTTTATGTGGACAGAATAAATTGCTTTGGTAGGAAGGACCTCATATTGAGCAGTGTCCTTCCTGTTAGAATTAAGGGTGACCATGACAAACTTTTTTAGTTTCTGTTTCATGTGGAAGGCAGTTCTATTTCAGAATTTTTGATCCTTTTAAAAATTTCATGCCATGGGTAACTTTTCAAACACTGAGCATTCATAGGAACATGGTATAGTTGGAAAGGTATAAATTATAATATATATTATGATTATTATTATATAATATATATATTAAAAGGTACCTCTAGGTACCTTTTTGGAACATCTTCATACCTCTAGGATGGAATTTAATGAGACTTGACAGTGCTCTCCTAACAGGTCACAACAGGTGGTTGTGTCATCCTGCAGAGGAGGAGAACTCACCATCTTAAATTCTTCTGTTCCTGTTCAGGTTGGGGATTAGATTGAGAGTTTTTAATGTCTCTCCTGTTGTACCCTCTGAGCTGTCATAAATGGCTGTAACCATGTAGGACACTGAACTCCTTGTCCTGATCCAGATTAGGAATAGCTCTGGGCTGTCACAGCCATGGATACGACCACGGGAGCTCATTTGGAAAAGGGTTTGGTCCTTACCTCCTTACAAGACAAGAGGATTATTTCCTACCTGTTCTCATTTCTTTGACATGGTTATTTTTCGAAAGGAGATAATATATTCACAAAGGAATTTGTACAAAATCGTTCTGCCTGGGCTGCTTCTCTCTGTGTGGCGTTACAGAGTGAACACCTTGTTTAAGTTGTTACTGGAAAATGCATCAAGATAGTGTTGTAGGAGCGCTTCTGTAAAGTGTTGTGTGTGTTATCCTACATTTCCTGGGCACACCTGCAGCCCACCAGAACACATCCCAAGCTTCCCAGGCTGTGAATTTGCACCTCTGTACCTCAATGCATACTGTTACCATGGGAGTTTTGTCTGGGCTGTGGATTAATCTTCCTGTGAATTCAGAGAAGCCACACAGAGCCTGGGCTGGGCACTGGACTGGCAGTTCACTGCCCCCCTGAGTGGTGCTGAGGGCCAGCACAGCTGAGCAGGGGTTAGTGCAGCCACTGCCCAGTCTGGAGTGTCTGGCTGGGATGTCTTCAGGAGGTTAACCAAGTTTTTTGGTTATTCAGAGTAACCTCCCTTTGCCATCACCCTAAATAATGGGCAAGTGATTCGTTTTTGTGGATGTAATTAACATTCCGTTGAGTTCTCTGAGTTTTAGAAGTAGGAGTAGTCTTTCCTTTACAAATCACGACTGCAGGTGCTGTGAAGTAGTGGCTCTTTCAGATTATAAGAGATCTATTTTGTATGAGAAATGTGTATCTTTGGCAGACTGCTAAATATTACTGCTTAAATCCATTACAAGGAAGCACAATTTTCTGTAACTTAATTTCCTAAGCCTAATGAACCCAGTAAATTTCCTCTGATGTCTTCCCAAGTTAATATATTAAATCTAATTTATTTGGCAAAAAAATTGGACAAATTTCCTCTTAATTCAATTAACCTAGGAGAAAAAAATGTATTGTTATGGAAAGCTGGGACGAATAATTCAAAGATGTGAAAGTCGTGGGTTTGGTTCCATTCATTTACTAGCTTACAAGTGCTATTTTTGTTTCCTATAATTTAACTCAAAAAAGTCCATTGTACCATGTATGTATTTGAAAAGCTTGATAAATGATACCAAATTAATTTCTTGTCAGTTAATGTTGCAGAAGATTTTTCTGTCCTAAGTGATTATTTGCATACTTATTGAGTATTATATTCGCCACTTGGTTTCCTTGATATGTTACTGATATTTTGTGGGCACTGCTAATGAGTGGATGATGCATTTTCCTCAGCAATAATATTTCCCTGGCAATTTTGCTAGAACTCAAAGTGGTAAAAAAAGAGTTCTCATTGTTCACGTCTTAATGCTGGGAAAACCAAAGCTCTAAGTCCCCACAAAAGCCAAAGCAAAGCTGTGGCTGGGAGCAGGTTCAGCAGCACCACACAAACATAAGCTCGTCTATGCTGCTATTTTGATTTTATATGGACAGGATATGGATGAGAGGGATATAGTTGCATGTGCTCCGGGAAGGTAATTCATATTCTTCATGCCAACAGCTATAGTCCTGCTTTCCTGCTACTTCCTTAATATATGTGGAGAGGTCTTATGTAAACAATGGAGCCAAACCTCTGACAAATAAATTACAAGGGCCACTAATGAGTGCAAATCCATGTATGACCTTTAGAGCATTCGTGCAGCTGTCTCCATGCTCTGATGTGGCTTGTGCTGGAAGAAACCTACGAATATCTAGGATTTCAAAATGCCTGTGTATGTCAGCATAATAGAGTTGGTTGCTTTCTGTTTGTATGCCTCGACCAATTTCAGAATTGCTCAGGACAGGATTTGGCTTTAAATCTGTAGGGCAAAGATCTTTAACATTCCTGCATTTAAAGTGACTATTAGTGATATCCAAGATTATTTTACAAATGGTCCAGGAGTTTTCCTGCTATAAATTTTTATGCAGACATTTACATCTTTTCCAGCACAACAGCAATCTTATGAAAAATAGTCAATAAGCTGTAATACTAAGGTTGACATTTTTAGTATTAAAATCAGTTTACAGTATGTTTGCTTGAAGTGCACATAAATTCAAAGAGGCAAGAAGTATAAACAGAATAGCTGGTTTCTTGGATGCACTCCAATATAATTATAGCTATTCACCCTTGTGACTATTTGTGTGTGTAGCTTAAAGCTATTTGCCTGCCCTAAGGTACGGTAGCAGTATTTTTATACATCTTTGTATCTGATTGAAATGCAAAACTCAGTAAACCTGGAAAGGATGCTAACAAGCTTAAAGAAATGTATGAGTAAAATTAACCAGCAGATTGAATGTGCCTTTTGACATTTGTTAGCAGCACCACCCCATTCCTAGCACAGGTACTTCTCATTCTCTTCAGTTTTGAAACTGAGATATCCCTTAAGGATTTGTCACCAAAATAGTGTATTTCTAATAGGCAATTATGAAAAAAAAATTATCATCAATCACATTTATTGCAAACATCTCATAAAACAGTAAAACATTTATGTGGCTATGGAAGGCAAGTATGTTGCCATGTAATATATTAAGATTTGCATATAAAGAACAGCAGGCAGCAAACAAGTCTCTTTCCCTTTCTTATGCCATTTATACAAATGCCTTTAATGCAATGTATCTATTTAATTTCCATCAAAATGTTATTGCTCCAACACCTGAGTGATATTGGCTGTTGTTAGGTCTCAGAAGCATGCCCTGGGAAGGGAGTGGGTGATGCTGCTTCCTCCAGGTAGGGTCCATCAGCCGTGTCACACCTTGTCACAACCTATCTGTCGCCCAGGAGGCAGGGTTTGCCTCAAGCTGATGTGCACCTGTCACTGAGATATATATATATTTTTTTTTTTTTTTTTTAAATTTCTCCCCCCCCCAGTATCAGTTTTTCACCAGGATCAGTCATGCCAGTATTTAGCATTCAGACAAATTGCAGGGATATTGGGACTCCATATTGTTTCAGTGTGAATAAGAATAAAATGCAGTTGCTTGTAAAGAAGCACAGCTCTTTTTGTGGGGGACGTGGCAACTGACTTTCAATACCAACATCTGATAATCTTCTCCATAATCATCTGTACCTTATGCTCAGCAAACACTCAGGAATCATTTCCTTGAAACTTTTTTTAATAGCTCAGAGTGCATCTACTGTGAGGCTGTAGGTTATAAAATGACTAATAAAGTGTAGGGTTATTTCCATGTCAGAATTGGTAACAACTGTCTTTATCTGGGTTTTTCCACAAGCCTCAAGGTAAAATAAAGCAGGCAGCATTGCAGAGAAGAGAGAAATGAATGACAACACATTGTACAAATCTGTGGGATTTTTTGACACTTGACTTTGTACTATCATTTTAAAAAATTCTGCCTTCTATTTACTTGTCAGAACTGGATTTAATTCTTATATGCTGCAAGGAATTCACCATGTTAAGATATTGATATAACAAATTGCCAAATGTTTTAGGGATTGATTCTTGCTGACCAAAATGGGCTTTCAGATTAGAAGTCTTTTTTTCCAGAAAACACCTGCTGAGATAGAAGTCTGACAGCTGCACAAAAGAAATATACAGTTTGTTTAGTCTGCTCCTATCTAGCAATTGGCAGATGCTATCAAAAATTGCATTTTTAAAATGAAAATTACCTAAGAATTTGGCAAAGGACCGTGGTTAAAATGGACTGAGTGGCCACTGTCAGGTGAGTATTACCAGACTGACTGGTTGTTACTTCTGTCAGTCTTTCTTCAAAATTATGACAGGCCACACAGCAGGGAGCAAGTGATCATTAATACTTCATCCCCTGGGACACAATAAACTGCCATTCACTTGCATACAAATAAAATACATAAAGCTTGTCAGACAAGGTGACAGAAAAAGGTGCCTTTTCAAAATTATTTTATGCTGCAGTGGGATGTGATCAGTTAAGACACATTTCTGTATTGTGTAGTGCATGATCTTGACAGCAGCACCTTTGAATTCATTCCGGTTTAAAAATATATTTTAATGCTTTTTCCTGATGCTTATTTTATTTCATTAGAAGAACATAAGATTTTGAGCACTCCTCAGCTGTGCAGTGGAAACTTAAGAATAGATTTTGCAGGAGAATACTCCCCTGGAGCCAGTGCAGTTTCTGCCGTCTAACCCAACACCAGAACAATCCAGGCTCTCCATGCGTGCCGCTGTGCACTCAGCACAGGTGAACGCTGAGCCCCAGATCAAGAGATGACCACTGCACAAAGACTCCCAAGCTAAAATAAAAGCTTTTCTAAACTTCAATAAGCTATTTTCACATTTTTGTAAGCAAAAAATCTAAAAAAAAAAAAAAAAAAAAAGAAATATTGTTACACTGTATTATACTCATGGTAAGGTCAGAAAGAGGCTGGAATGTGAGGTATTTGCTTAGCTACTGCTTCCAGTAATGCTTTTCTGCACTGAAGAAGATAATTACTGATTTGTGAGGAGATTTTACATATTCTGCCTATAGGGGTGTTTTGTTTTGGGTTTGTTTGTTTGTTTTTTGTGTTTGTTTTTTGACACATCTACCAATGAATTATTAGGTGGTTACTGCACTGCAAGTTTTGTGTAGGCAAGGCACATAGGGTTGCCTAACAAGTCAGTGTGGAGCTTCATAATATCACTGTGTTGACAATGAATTCCTTTGGTTTTTACTGGAAAAACAAATTTTCTGACATGCTCTTTATGCTTCAAGCCCCTTTACTCCTTTAATATTTCCCATGGAAATATATGGGATGTACTGCATAGTGCTTTGTGCAAGCTTTTGTTTGAAATATTTAAATTTCAGTAAAATGATACTTTTTTAGGAAGCAGAAGATACGTTATCAAATATTTTGTCTGCTTTGTGCAGCTACAGCAGTTTCTATCATACTAACAGATCTTATTTACAGAACTTTCATGTCATACTTTGGTGCTTATTTCATTTTCAGGGCAGGTGAAGATATTTGCCCTTTTCCTTTGCCAGAATTGATTCTTAATTACTGTTTTCACAGTTTGGTTGTGCTTGGTTTTTTCCTTCTCCTGGTCTTGATGGCAAAGAGAGAACTGACTAATGAATACTGTCTCATGACTGAGATAAAGAAGTTGGATGTTTCACATGAAAGCTTGGTAGATCTGCCAGTGTTCTCTCCTTGGGTTTCTGCCCCCTCTTTGTCCCAGTGTCACTGTTGGTATTGTAAAGTGACCTACTTTAAAGATCTATCAATGACAATGACATTTAGTACCTGAGAATCAGTTGATGGTAAAGTTTTGGTGAGGAATTTGCCAATATTGTGTAAGAAGAGAAAGTTAAATGATAGTGAATCTGCAGCACCGCTATCCATGTGTATGGCTGAGCAGAGAGGAAAGTAAAAATGCTAACAGGAAATACTTCTTATATTGCTCCTGCCCCATCTCTCATTTCTGTTCTTCTTTTGTACACTGAATTACTCTGATTCTAGACAACCACTACACAATTTGAGAATAGAGCAACAAAATCAAATAAAATTAAATAGCAGCCTGGAAAAAAATATGAGGAGGAGACTGAAGCGAGGTGTTTTTTCCCTTTTATTCACATGCATTAAAGCAGTTGTGGGTTATTGTTTTTTGTTCATTGAGGAAATGGAAAAACACCTGCTGATTTCAGGCCTAAACAGAAGAGTAAATAGCGTCTTTAATAAATAAATTGTCTTTTGGCAGAAGTTTAATATAAAGATGGACTTTTTAATAGAATTTCAAAATAGACCTTTTATATTAAAGCCTATATTAAGCAAACACTCCACAGAGCAAGCCTGGAGACAGAGAGCAGACTTTTTAAGGTAATGACTGTCTTGAATTCAGTGTGAAATGTTGTTAAGTATCATGGTTCACGTTGCTTGGGGATTGTGAATTTCAGTGATGAAATCAGGTTGGGATTTTTTTTTGCATAGTAATTTCACTTCACCTTCCTTAAGTCCTATTCCTTCTGCTTTGTGCATGCAGAAGCATGAAAGCTAGGACTGATTAGGTGACACTGGCATTGCAAAATCCCCAGAAAAATACTACTGTTAATGAGAATTGTATGTATAACCCCCTGCTTACTGCAGTGACAATTCACTCCTATGATTCTGTCAAACATTGCAAAAACCAAATAAACCTGATATCCCAATAATAAATAACTGCTCAAGCTGCCTTTTTTTAGCTTTAAAATGCAATAGCTAAATCCTCAGCCAGATTGAATTCACCTCTCTCCATTGAGTTCAGTGCTGCTAAACTGATTTACAGTGGTTGGGGAATTTGGCAGTTGTGAGTCAAGCTGAAAAGTATGCAAAAGTATTGTCAAATCTGTTTGGAACAGGGATAGAAATGAATATGGGGTTTCAGATGTTAAAAAGCAGTACTGGTTAAAAAAAACCTCCCAACAACTTAAACCCCTGCTTGAAAATCCTAAACTACCACTGCATATGTTCCAGTAATTTGCTCAGCCATGCACTATGCTGTATTCACTGAATGAAGAAAACTTCTCGTGAGAATGTTTAAAATGTCACTGAGGTTCAGTCCGGATCAGGGTGCAGGTGGCTCTACAAAGGCTTTGCTGAGGGGATGTGTTTATACAGTTGCTGCTGACGGATGGTATTGATTGGCCAGGCGACTCGTAAAACAAGCGACCTCACTTTCATCTTTGTGCTTTCTGTTCCTCCAGTAGATAGAAAAATGGTTTTAATTATTCACATCATCCATTTTAATATTTTTTTTACTCTTATCTACCCACTCTCTTACAACCAAGTAATATTCTTGTCTTCTCACTGTAGAAAGCTTGCAAAGGGGGCAAGAGTGGGCAAATGGATAAGAAGTTTTTGACAATTAAACGTTGGTGCTGCCTCGCTGGTAAGATTAGAAGAAGTCAAAATATGCTGAAATCTCCGCCCTATGAGATTCCCTGAGTCACCTTCAGGATGACAGAGCACTTGACAGCAGCTGAGATTTGGGTATTGCCACAGTGTCTCTGGTGTTCATTCACATATCTCATCTCCTGCATCAGCCCTTGGATCCCTGGAATACCTCCTGCATGGGCACAGATATGTGCTCTCAACACTGCAGTGTTACAGGCTGCACTTCTTTCCACCAGAGAATATATTTTTCTCCCATGACAAATTTTTCAGCTTTTGTATAGCTTGGGAGTTGTGATAAGAGCTTGAGGTCATTTAATGCTTCTGGGTTTTGCAGTTTGGTCATCCTTAGAACAGAGAGATGATACCCATACCATAATGGGAATTTTGGTGATTTTAATTATAATTGTCCGTTTTTAAATGTATCAATGGCTAATGAGGAGAAAGTGATAGAACGTGGGTATGTGCAAATCAGAAGGCAGCACCCAAGCTGACAAAAATTGAAGGAAAATTCTTGGGTTTGGGAACAAAATATTCTTTGGCTGATTTCCAGTTGCCAGCTTTAGTTAAAATGTGAGCTAGTTAGTAGATGCATGTTGTCATCCAAATATGTATGTTCTACTCATCATCTTCACAGACAGACTTATGAAGGAGTACTGCATGGGCTTCCTGCTAGTTCTGTCGCACCATGGGCTTGAGTCAGGCTTTCTGATGAAAGAGACCTTGAAATTTGAGATTTTTGTACTTTGTGCATGCATGCTTCCCTGGAACTGCTCTTTCAAAAAATTTGCCCTTGGAGCTGTGAGTTACTACACAGTTGTATTTTCTAAATGCTTACTTTTAACAAGCATATGTAAAAAATATGAAAGCTACAAAATCTTCGCTGTTTTCTGGATTCATAAAAAAAAATGCATGAAGTAAAGAAATTAGTTATGCAAGAGACAAGAGTTTCTAGGTGGACTGGTTGACAGCTCCAAGCAGCAGGTAGAGAAAGAGCATTGCTCCTGTCCCTGGAATGGACTTACACTGAGCTCTAAAGCAATAGCAGTTCCAGCTACAGTAAATAAAAATGCACAGGTGTGTTGTCATTCAGAAATAGCTTCATATATATTGCACAGCAGTAAAACGAGATGGAAGAGTTCCTTAGTCAACTCGTGGAAGGGATTGTTCAGACAAAGCTGTAGGGAGCATGACATGTCTGTGGTTTTTCTTTTTTTCTTTTGAGATGTTCCATTTTCCTTCAAGCTAATTTTAACTCTAAACCAGCTGTGATTATTTTCTTTCTAAATCAAGTTGAGCCTTAAGGAGAAGGGGGGCAGGGAAACAAGAACCAAAAGCTGCAAAGTAGGAGCCCTCTCTCCTGCATGGGGTCTGCTGGAAAGCACAATTCCAGAATCCTGGTGAATGGTGGGAAAAGCTGCCTTGCTCTCCTGTGACAAATATACAAGTAAAAGGATTAAAAAACCCCAGAACAAACAGATCTTCCCCCCCCCCCCCCCGGCAAATGAACAGCTTTTCAAAACCTTATTTTATGCCGCCTTCATATTTAGCATCCAATCCTGAGTACAGTACTGCTTTAGAGTACGTATATGTTCTTTTTCTGCTTCTTTGGTTCCCCTGTCACTTCAGACTGTCTCTCAGAAGTAATAATTTGTGTGTGGAAGAAAAAAAAGTTGAGCTGCTAACAGGATGCATATTCCCCATCCCCCGTAAAATAACCTAGGAACCCATGTAAATGAAGCATAAGGTTTGTAATGAATTGGGCTGATGGCGATGATGTGTTCAAGTGTATCTCCCAGAGTTCATTAACTTAATGTAATATACAGTGGCAAGAATGATACCTATGATTACTCCAATTAAAATTATAGTTTTGTGCTTTTCTGTGATGCAAGTTAGTGCTGTGAGAACATGAAACACACCTCATAAATGCCACCCAGCTGCAAAAGTGACAAAGTGAGCCTGCCAGCTTTTCCTAGGGGCAGCAAGAATAATAAGAATGGCTGCAACTGGCTTTTGTTACTGCTGGAAGCTGTGGAAGCTCACCAAGCATGGTAAGACCAAGGCAGTCAGACTGCAATAGCATTGCTCAACAAGTGATTAAAATACACTAGGGAAAACGTGGAAAAATATACTCTTAAATGGAAATGAAAATTAAGTAAATATCATTGTAAGTATATGGTATGTGGATACCACTAAGAGAAGGCTGTAAGCGAGTGAGGATAGCACACCATCCTGCTCAAAAAAAGTATAGGATTAAAGCTTTGTTCTGTTTTGAGCTCACTGCTTATTAATAAAGAGTGGATGGTAACTGAGGAGATGAAGAGACTGTATTGTGAGATACCACAGAGCACGGCATGTGTGATGTTCCTTCTGAAGCCGTAATAACCATTTGATTTCTGACCCTGAGGTGAATTTTGTGTACTCATATGCATGAAGGAGGTGAAAGGATGTGCACTGAGCTATGCCCTTCTTTCCAAACTGTGTTTTCAGAAGAGATATAATTGAGGCATAAATAAAATAACAAAGAAGGCTTTTGTAGACATATATTATTATTTCAAACTACCAACAGTTGTCTTTGCACTAGCTGGTATTTTAGAGTCCTGAATTTTAAATGGCACAGCTCTCCTTTACCACCTCCTGTAAAAAACACTCAATAGGGAATACATCTTAAGGGAAAATTCTAGAAACCAGATCTGTTCCAGGACTGTTCCAGAAACAGTCCTAGGAGCTTTGAGTTCCTTGCTCATCTCCTATTTGTCCCATGACATCTCTGAAAATAAAGAATACAGCTCTAAACCTGACATTTAGCAGTAGGTGTGTCCCCAGAATTGAGGGCCTAGGGCACGGCAGTTGCTTGAACTCTCCGCTGTTACGTGGGATGCCGAAAGGCCGCCCCCTGCTGCTTTCCGTTCAGAGGAATGGGAAACCTATGGATAAATCACCACCTGCAGCGCGTGCTACGGACACCGTAAGCAGCTCTCACGGGCGCTCTGTAATTACACAGGTGTTCCTCTAACATTACACGATCAGATGGCTCCATCATGTCCCTTTCTTTCTCTGGATAATGTTTCTGTAGGTGTCGGGAGCACTGAACTCTCCCCGTGTTCAATCAGTTGTGCCTTCGTGCAGTACAACCATCACTTCCCGATGCTCCTGGAGCTGGCACTCTTCTCATACGAGAGGTTGTCTTCTGCTGCTTCTTCAGTGCTGTAATAATGTTTTGTGTTGTGAGCTATCCAAACCCATGGTGATTGCTGTCAGTAAGCATCTACACCTTCCTTCTGTTAGAGATTTCAGGCACTGCTGTTAGAAAGGTGCAGCTGGCTTTGTTCTCTTCAACAGAAGCTTTTTTGCTAGCATTTAGTGTAGCTGAGGTGTGATGTGAGACCAAGTATCAATGCATCCTTTCTGCATCTGAGGGATCTCTGTACTGAAAAGGAGAGCAGCTGGGTGGTATGATGCAATGCCAACTCTTTCAAAATTAAACGGAGAGCACAGTTATCAGGTGGGAGAACCACCGTAGTAGCAAATTGTTAGTTTGTTCCTAGATGTGGTTCAGAAAAATACATTCTACCAGAAAATGTTTCTGCCTTTCTCATTGTACTCTCCTTCTTCTCAGGATCACAGTCTATAATAAGCAGTGAATTTATGAATACTAAAAACTTGAAATTTCCTAAAGATTCTTAATAAAAATGGCTGATTTTTTTTTTTTCCCTTTGCAAAAACCAAGCCTCTGTGCCATTTTACAATCTAATACTTTAGATTTTCTCCATTTCTCCTGGTTTTGTTTTGGCAAGCCTTTATTCAAACAAGAAACTGGTGAGGTCTCTTGATGACATAGAGGGTATCAAATCTCACCCTGAGAAGCTGGTGTTTATTCTGAAGTGGTCTAAATATTGTTCGTTAAAAAAATCTACAAAATCTGCCTTTTTTTTTTTTTTTCTATATTTCTTAATAAAGGAAACAAGATTGAGGATCTGTTCTTCAGTTAACCTTTTCCTGTCAAAGTTTAAAATAAGTTTAGATTCAACAGCAAGGCTGCTAATTAATGCCTGCTTTTTTTACCTAAATTTGGACTAAATCAAGGTGACTTTTATGCTTTAAAGGCTTCCTTCTTTGTGCCTGAAAGATCATTCCTGTAAACAAAAATTGTGAGCCAATTTTGAAATTACCTTTACTTCTGCTGTTTACGGGATCCTCAAACCTTCTTTACTTCAGAAAGCATGCAAAGGTTATAAAACTGTGCTTTGGGAGCACCTGTAGCCATGAGCACTTAACCCTCCCTCCACAGTCACCTGGCAGTGGCTGTGGGAGCTGTACTGGGGCCTAGACGGGGAAGGAAGGGTTTGTGGAAGCCACTGCTTTAGATACCTGTTAGTTTGTGCAACCTGCAGTTGTATTTCTTTTCAAGTTAACAATGAGGGAATATCTCCTGCTGTGCAGAGCCCAGGACTCTTAAATGGCCTTTCACATCTCTTCCTGAAGGTTAGTCCCTTGCTTTCTTTGTACATCACTCAGCAACAGATTTTTGGCCCTTTGCAGATTAATCTGCATATTTCAGAGCATGTAAATGGATCTAAATTAAGTTGCAGATAATAACATGCATATCCCATGCTTTGAATGTCCTGGAAAGGACTTTAGAAACATCAGACTATGTAGAACATATTTTTCTGCATTTATTTCTTGCATTGGTGTAAAAAGACAGGGATTTTGAGAGCTGGATGAATATGACAATAGCAGAGCATAATTTTAAATTGATAAATGAGAAGAACAAACCATGGTAACATAATGCCCCCTATGGTTTGTAAGGCAGTATGTACAACAGCTTTAAGGGCAATGCTTCCCTACATACCTTCTCTTAGAATCAGAATTATATGTTGTGCTCCTCAGCTAGAGAGGAAAAAATACCTGATTGGATTTTATTAATAAATAGGTCAGATACTGTTAATTCAGACGCTTTAAATCTCCTCCTTCTTTTTGGAGATTCAAAGCAATTGGATCAAAAGTGGTTTTGAATGATGTAGAAGCAGCTGAACTTACTGCACTCATTCGGCAGCCAGCCAGGGTGGGAAAGCATCCCGGGGGAAGGCAGGACCGGCCCGGAGTGAAGCTCTCTGTAATTGAGGGAACGGCCGCTTGATGGCAACATCCTACCGCGCATGGGGACCGGTGCCAGGGGGACCGCGGAGCCGGGGACACGCACGGTCACAGGACACGGCATGGCTTCTCCAGAACGGCTGCACGTAAGGCTCTCATCCGCCGGGTGCTGTGTGTGTCTGGACGGAATGTCCGCTCACGAATTCCCTTGTTGGACGGTTTCGTTTAGCATGTTGGGGGTCCTTCAGGAAGCCGGCCCTTTCCAACAGGGTGGGCAGAACATGTTTGCAGAGTGGGGAGTCACCCCAGCAGTAAGTTGTGCAGGAGGTAACGTTTAAATAATGATAGGACATTTTGCTGATAAATTAGTGCTCGTTTTTTGTCCTGCTACCCCATGTCCCATTTAAAGGCAAGCCTTCCCTCTTGTTCCCTCCTTCCCTTTATGGTCTCATGGTGCCAGTGAGGGCAGAAGCAGCATCTCAGACCTGGGAGAGAAGCAAACCTGCCCGTTCAAGCACTGTGGGGGGAGAGCAGTGCCCGGCCAGGCAGCCCTGCCCTGCACCTGCCGGGGATGCCCAGGGAGCTGCATGCAGGGCAGTGAAGTGATCCAAGACCGAAACTGGATTAAATTAATTATGCCCACCTCTGAGCTGTGGATTGGGAAACACCCTAGGACTGGTTCTCTTTCAGTTCCCACAGAGCTCACAAATTCACTTTTAAGCCTTCCCAGTGAGAAAAGAAACGGCTGATCCTTGTATGGTGGTGGGCTCAGGGGAGACCCACAGGTGCCTAGCAGTGCACATGTAAAGTGAGAAGAAAATACGTGAGGGCTGTTGCACGTCTCCAAGGAGCCCTGAAGAAAATGTGTACAAGCTAGGTATTCAAACAAGTTGGCTTTGTGTCACATGGTGGAGGAGATATCTCCCAGGCCCAATGTTTGAAGATCGTGTCTTGGATCGTTTTGTGTTTCAAGCCTTAATAACCTCAATTACGCATTTCTATTTCAGTAATTACTGAAAAAGTCATGGTTATCATATATTTATGTCTTTGCAATCTGGGTGCTGGGTGGGAGGGGAAAATACAGAGGCAAAGTGAGAGTCACCGGCAATAACTGTTGCATGTTGTCAGAACATAATGAAAATTACTTTGGTCTTCTGCTTTTAAGATGGACTCCTGCTAGTAAAGTGTAGGCAGACTGATTAAAGAGTAAGTACAATTAGAACTCTGGAAAACCCCAGACATTTCATTTCACTGACATTTTAGGATAATATGATGATAGTAATATATAATAATGTAATGATTATTATTATAATAAGCCTCTTGCTACCTTTCAGGTGCTGCCAAGTGCATACCTGGAGCAGGGAATGCCTCTTCCTCACTTCTGCAACAGTCATTTATGTGTTGGGGCTGGGACTGAAAATACATGTCACAGGTAAAATTGCCACAGCTAAGGTGGGACAAATGGTTGGTATTTCAGCTACTGGTCCATGGGCATATATACAGTTAAAATTTAAAATCCATGAAAAGACATAATCACAAGGTTTGTGAAAAATGAGGCAGTTTTCCTTCTCTTAATGATGGGGATCTCAAATGAGTTGAGTTGTCAATGGGAGAGCAAGAGGTTATATACTTTTCCATAATCTATAAAGCTTCTTCAGAATCATGTCATTAGCTTTCCTGGGGCAGAGCACAGCAGAGCTAATAATGCAATTATGGTTCATGTAGTTAAAGTATGCTATTGATATTTTTTTTTTTCCCAGGAGGCCTTAATTTCTGGCAGTTCTAATCATCTTCATTGTACAGCTGTATGGATTCCATGTTTCACTCTGAGGGAAATAAAATTGCAAATAAATACCATCTTTCCTGATGTCTCTGTAAATGCCAGATTTAGTAACCATTAACCAAATGTTGGAGTCTATAAAATGTAATGTATAGTTCTGTGTGTATATATATGTATAGAGAGAGAGAGGCCACATTCACATACCAGTCACCAGAACATAACCAGAGCAAACTATTATGCTGGAATAAACAAGAGTAGAATTTCCTCTAATATTTCATTATTCTCATTTCTTGCTGCTGTAATTAATTACATTTTCTGGTTTTGGCATGCTAGGTCTCTCTCTGTCTTTCTACTGTATTCAAGCTGTAAGTATTAGAGTAAAATAGTATAATTACCACATAAAAATGGTGTGTGTGTGTTTAGCAGGAGGGAGATTCTTCTTTTAACTTCCCATTCTTTTGAAAAAATCTGGAACTTGGAGTTCTGTATCTTTACCTGATACACAATGAGAGCTGGCAAGCATAGGTTAATTAAGATGTTATTTATTCTATTATTAAGCATTAATTTAGTACTCCCATTAATGAAAAATCACTTAAAAAATTCTATCTGTGCCAATCCCCACTACAGCAAAAATATCAATCCTGAGATGTTGAAACCCGAATTAAAAAACATAAAATATGAAATAAGGATGTTGCCTGCTTCTGTGGTCTCAGTCTTCCATGATGAAGGTTCTTCTGAGAGGATAGATTATTAGAGCAATGAATCTCTGAAGGGACTGCCCTGTTTTCTTTTGTGGGGGGGGAAAGTTTCTCTGAACTTCTATATTTCTTCTGAGTAAACTACCAAAGACATTACAAAGCCTTTAGAAAAGACACATGATAAAGCGATGATAAGGCTTGTTAATAATTTTGCTGACATTCATCCTTCTTTAACATGCCTGGGACATAAACAGTAGGAAATAAACACAGAGAATAATTGCTATTAGGTGCACGAAGAAAAAACAAAGGTATGAGAGGGACATGCTAATTAGGCTTCCTTGATGGACCACATGGAGATGAAAAGGAGATGAAAATAAAAGCAGACAAAGCTGAAGTATTTAGACAGCATTGCAAGAAATTGTTGTCTGTGACAATGAACTCTCCATGATCTTAAAGTCTTTAGAGACGATATCTATCATTTTCCTGCATACATCAGAGGCAGGGTAGCACCAGGGTTTCACTTTGGGGTCCCATGGGATATCCAACAGTACTGATCAATCCTAAGGGAGCTGGGACAGGGAGACAGCTGGACCAACTTCCCACCAGACTGTCTTACTATGGAAATAGAGCAGCTCCTGCCATTCCCCTCTCTGTGCTGGCTGGAGGAGAGAGGAACTGTGCAGCCATCAGCTGGCAGACATGTTAGGGAAGTTCACATGGCTTTTCCACGTCAATGCATATTTTTAAGTTGTTCAACTCTTTCTAAAAACTCTATTCTTGGTAATTGTTTTTCTGTTACGTAATAACTGTTTTGGCTTCTATGCTTCAGTAAAGCATTGAAAATACTCAGCCTGGGAGTTTGAAATACGTAAGCAAAATGCTGTCAAGACATACTAATTAGAAAAATTGTGCACACACAACCTCCTAGTGTTCACTTTTGCTCTCATTTGTTTTACAGATGGTGCTAGGTCAAAGAAGCAGCCTGTCTTTGCAGGACAAGCAGTTCTGAAGTTCCGAGCATCTCTACATTTTCATCTATGCAGAAGTTTTCTCCTTAGCCTTTTTTGCTTACCTAAGCCATTGGTGATTTGCTTACGGTTTCCTCTCCTCTTTTACTTCGTATAACAGGAAACATGCAAAGTGCTTTGCTGGAATCAAAAGTACAAATTTGTTGCTTTTGGAATCAAGAACAAATGGAAAAACTTGTGGGGTTTTTTTTTTTTCTTTTTGTTCTTTGCCAGTAACTGACCTGTGATACAGGAAGAGAGGAATATAAAATAAACTTGGAAAAAAGAATTAGGTTTCCACATCTGCTTTAAGCAGACTAATGCATGAACATGTCTATAAAAATGAGTGCTGGGACCAGTAGGACCAGTAGGAAAGTGGCCACTCAGTGACCACTGAATGGTCCAGGCAAACTGAGGCACAAAATGCCTGCTGTGCAGCTTAGTGTCCTGGATGAGTTCCTAGGATTTTATTTGACCCAGTTGGGATGCTAATGGATAACTCTTATTATATGGTTTTTCTGGAAAACCACAGAGGGTAAGGATTGTAATAAATTCCATGAGTTACCCCTATTGGTTATCAGTAGAAAATAATACGAAAAATAAAATTACCTGGAATTCTGCAAGAACTACTTTTTTTAGTGGGCCACTACCACCCCTTCAGTAGGTAGAATGTCCTAAATGCAGTAAATGAAAAACCAAAAAATTTTCAAATTAAAAGAAAACACTAATAGTTGTGCTGTACTATTGGGTAGAATTTCAAACCATTGATACTAAATGTAGAAAACAAATTGGATTGAGATTCTTAATTCCTTTTATTATTTTTTTAGGGGATGAAAAGCTTTATCAGAACTAAGCTCATCTAAAACTTATTATTCTTTCAGTATGCTAATTAATAGAGCAAGATCATGGATTTGTTAATTAAAATAAGATACCTCAGGGAAACTGAAATTAATTTTGCTGTCCTAATAGAGTTACCATTACGCCATTAAATCTTATGGATGTCTTACCCATTTCTCTTCTTTTCCTTTTCTCAACAAGTAAAAAAATGTTTTATTTAGTTTGAATTTAGAATCAGAATATTGAATGGTGACTTTCTGAAAAAAGTGGAGAAGATCAACCAATAATCTTGGAATAGCTTGGTTTTCCAAAAATGCTAGAATGCAGCCTTCATGTGAGTGTCAGGACTGATCACCTCATGTGCTCTGAATGAGCACAAAACTGTTCACTTTTGGATCACCAGGTCTGAGCTGCTCTGTGTAACTTGTTAACAGTCACTTCAGCAGCCTGCTAGAATAACCTGGTAGTGTTGGCTTATATTCTCCAGAGCTAGAACTAGCAAAACTCAGCTGCTGGGCAGGCATTGTAATGATTGCTAAAGATATATTGCACCTTAAATGGAATGTCTTCCACAGATGGAAGGTGGTATCTGACAGCAGATCCTGTGGTGCACTGGGTATGTCCGTGTTGGTGATTTAGTTCATACAGAGTATTTTAGGGGAATCTCCTGGTCATCCCTACCTGCAGTGCTTGAGAGTAGTTTTGGCTCAGTCCTGCAGTGTGCAGACTGATTCCTGCTAGTGGGACCAAATTGGAAGATAAGCTCCAGGAGTACACCAAAAGGTGTTCAGCTGAAGAGCCACCCAAGAGCCGAAGCAAAGCCCAGAGGCACCAAGCACAGTGAGCCCTGGGTGTCTCCTCTTTGTGCAGGGTTGCTGCTGCTGTGCTGTGCTCTTGGTTAACAAGGGTAGAGTTTGGGTTGACCAGATCTCACCTGGACCTGCCTTGGCAGGAGCTCATACTGCTGGCCTGAGAGTTGATGCCAACCTTGATTTCAAAGTTAGTCATTTTTCCAGAAGGAAAAGCACCTGGAATATCCTCAGTGTTTTCCGATACTCTGACTTTTCAGTACTCTTGCTTCCAATTTAGTTTCAGAGGAGAGAAAGGGAGAAGGAGGGGTAAATGTCAGAGAAGTACTAGTTTTTCTTCTACAACAAAGCACAATTCTTCTAATTTTGCTTGATGAATTTTCAAGGCCATCAAAGAAATTCTCCATAATCACCAAGAGTGTTAATTGCAATTTGTATCCAAGACTTCTGTCATTCAATGTACTAGAAGACAAAAATAATCTTACTAATATACCAGTGTATACTGTCTACTTTATTATTTTATTATAGGCTTAAATATGTGAAATTTAGTTAGAGACAAGCACTAAATCTAATTTTTAGGGACTGCTGAGCACTTGCAGTTTGGTTAGTCCTGTAAAAGCTTCTGACTTCCCAGGAAGAATGTCTGCTGTTTGCTTTCAGCCTGTGAAGTGTTCAGAGGCATTGGTTACATGTAAGGACAGGCAGGATGCAGTTCTGTTACTGTTCAGTCTGTGTTTAATCAGCAAACAGAATTTGAGGTGTTTTGTGAATTTCAGTTGAACTCAGCAGATGGTTTCAAGTAAAAATAACAACAGGTGAAATTAATTTCAACCTCTCAAAATAGATTAATGACAGTTTACTAAACTAAGCAGAAAAGTATCCTAAAATATCTTTGTTTCCAATACACACTTAAATCAAGTAAACTCTGTGCCTCTAGTGTGCTCTTGCTACAGACCTATAAAGTTATTCTTTCTCACACTCAAACTCAATTAATATTAAAGGATAGTTATCTGGACCAGAATAGATCTTCAGGATAGATTCACCTTCAGGATAAATGTAAAAAGATTCCCTGAGAGTGTTCATTATTTACAACAAAATCACTTGGAAGTGAGAGACCAGTTTGAAAATTTCGCCATGACCAGTGACGAGTTTTGGTACAGGTTTTGGCGCAAGACATACTCAGGTCTTCTATGCTGCTCCTTCCTGGCCTTATTTTTTGCTTAAATCGCATGGTCTGCTTACATAAATCAGTCTCTTGATGGCCACACTTCCTCTACTTGCATTCTAAAACCGCTTTATGTGATTAAAGTCTAAATATTTGGTTCTGGTGTTGAATTCAGATTTTGGACTGATTGCTTTGTGCAGCTGTTTCAGAACTGGTAGGAAACCAGAACATGCATGAGCTTAGTGACAGTGCCAAAGCCCTTTGAAGGTTGTGTTTTCATAAGAACAAGATTTTAGAGAGTATTAAAAAAACCAAAATCTCAATGCAACAGAAACCCACCTCCAAAAAAAACCCCTGACAAAACCAAAAACCAAACACATCTGTTCCCCCAAAACCTCCCAAACAGACAAACCCCATGCCAAGACTTTCTTTTTTTCTCTGTGTCACGATTTGGTATGGAACCTGCTTTATGAATTTCCAGTGGATGGTTGTATTTTGCTGACATCTATATTTAGTTTCTGATCCACATCAATACTTGCTGGGGGTAGCACTAAAACTTTTGATACATATTCAGTACCATGTGCCACCTCTAAACACAAATGCTTGAAAGGTTTCTTTCCTTACACAATCGCTTTAAGATTGCTATTTTGATCCCATTTCTCCCAGTTGAGTTAAATGCAAAATAAAGATCAGGTTGCTGGAGAGTTGTTCTGTTAAAGATTGCGTTTTGCTGTTAATTGGTGCACGACAGACGCCTTGTGTAACAGCTACCTGACAGTGCTACCTCAGGAGGCAGATCCGCAGCGTGTGCGCTCCGTGCGCTGCCGGCGCCGGGACCTGCCTGCGGAATTCCAGCGTGATTGCAGATGTCCTTGGAGGGGAGGAGTTCCTGGAGGCACCAGCTGAAGCAAGACGCCTCACAAACAAAAGTTCAAGGTGAGAACCCTACTAGATGCGGCTGATTTAAGAAATTGGTTATTTTTTTTTTCTGTCCAGTGCAGAAAGCAGTACTGGGTAAAATAATGTAACTTGGGGCTTGTAATTGCACGGGGTCACACTCTGATAGTTACGATCATGCTCAGCATTTCTCCCTGTGCTAAAGGGAAGATAAGGGAAGAAAGAAGGCTATAATATTTCCTATTTTTTTAAAAAAAAATTTGCAATAACAATGTGTTTTAATGCTGGTCACAATTGATATTTTGAGGAAAGGAAATTTAGAATGGAAACTGATTGGTGATGACCCCTCTCAGCAGCAGGGAAGCTCAGGCTTTGCCTAGTGATGTTCAGGTGCATTTCCTGATGCTTGTGTACTGCTCTTAGGCTGCTGCTGGATGGCACAGGGTGCCCCTGGCTGCCTGTAGCTCATGAAGGGCCGGTGGGGAGGAGCTGAGCTCTCTTGCCTGAACTTGTGGAGATTGTGGGGACAAGGGGAGGGGCAGTTTCTTCTTACCTAGAGGAGTCCGTAGTGATACAGTGGGGAAAGGGGAGTGTCATCTTCTCCCTGCTGAGTACAAGGACAAATACCTCACACCGGGTTTGTGGAGCAGTTTTCTGAGCAGCAGGGAGCAGGACGAGAAATCAAACAGCTTTTCCTAATACTTTGAAATTTGTTACTGTCTCCTGTTTTTCTCTGAAGCTGTTTTTTGTGAAACCATTGCCATATTCCTGCTGTGCTGCCTGTAGAAAATGGAAGAGTGATTAGGCTCCAGAGAAACAGCATCTATTCTGAGCCATATGACATTTTTACTCTCTTGATCCACCTGGTTGACTATTACTACAAGCTTTCTGGAGGAAGATCTGTGTTCTGTTTCTGTGCTGGGGACAAGGGTGTCTTAGTCCATGGATAAGTTTCCTACAGGCTGCAGTAATTTATGTAATAACCATTAACTGCAGTGGTGTTTGTACATCAGCTCAGCAGGGATGGATCTCTGGGCTTTTGTGGAAACGGTAGTTATAGAAAAGATGCAATTTTTCTTTGAGGATAAAAGGAAGGTGTTAGATGTATAAGCTCCTCCAGCCAAGTGCTGCTTGCCCTGATCTGAATAGGCTCATTGATTTTGATGGATCCATGCTAACTTGTGCCTTCTAAGGATTTGCCCATCAATTTTTATCAGCTTTACAGCATAGGATGGAGCAAGAATATTTTAGAGGTAGCAGGAATATATGTATGTAGACTCAATTTCTTTTTCCCTTTTTTCCCCCTTTTTTTTGTTTTGCTTTTCTTTTTAATAGCTGTGAATATGTTTCAGATGCCCAGCATATTTATGCTGAGGAAGGCAGTGTGCTCTATTTTAGTGCTCAGACTCTGACTGGTAGAGTCAGTGTAGGCAGTGATATCCCTCCCCTGAGCCTTCTTCAAGGGGCAGAGGCAGCGAATTCAGTGTCTTGGTGAAATTCTCCTTTGGGTGCTGCTGCTCTGCTTCCTGGAGGCCCTAAAATAGGGTTAGAAGTAGCAGCACACACTTCTTTAAATGTTTGTCCTCCTTTCTTGAGTATTCTTCCTGTGCTTATTTAAAGGGCACCAAAGAATGGCCGTCTTTGTGCCTGAATAAATATGATTAAGTCTTCTGTACCTGATGTCCTAGTGAGAATGCTTTTAATCATGGCAGGAGCCAATTTAGACCAATATATGAGTATTTATTTAAAAACAAAAAAAAAAAAGCAGCACACCAAAAATTCAGATTAAAGAAATTATTAAATACGTGATTTTACTTGTAAGGACTTGTGCCAGTGCAAGACTATTGTTTGCAAATCCTTCAGAAATCTACTGATATAATCTACTCAAATTATTGCTTTGGAATAAAACAATAGGAATGGGGTAAAAGGAGACATTGTAAAAGATGTGGAAATTTGTGGAAAAAAAAGAAAAGAACATAAAATGTACTTAAAGCCAAGTTGTATATCTTTCTGTTACTTATTTACTGCAATTGTGCAAATAATGTCAGAAAAATTACTTCTTTGGGGCAGAACTATTTCAGGGAAATGTTTATTTCATGAGTGGCAGGAAAATGAAACCTGGCTCCTGCAGAGAGGGGAACCTTCCCATGCTGCCAGGACAGCTCTTGGCTGGAGCCTGTGCCAGGGCAGCAGCAGCAGCTCCCAGCACAGCCACGGCTGCAGGAGGGACTGGCCCCTGCTAGAGGCACAAGTGCAGCACAGGCTCTGCCTGAGTCCTCCTCTGAGTCAGCAAATGAACCACTTGGACTTCTCAAAAAATGCTTTTTAAATGTTTGAAATGTCTTCTTTCAGCATTTAATTTTTTAGTGTGTTTTGTCTGTTTGAGGCACTTTTCTTAATGTATTATGATTGTTTTATTCATTGACAGAATTATTGGGACTTTTTTTTCCCCTTTAATTTTCTGGGAGGTAAAATAAGCCTTTATTCATTTTCAGAGGTAAACGAGTGTCATCTCATCTGAACTTTCATCTGTAATTTTTAAAGATAGGTTTATTATATTTATCCAGAGCTTTCCCTGTATTTTTTCTTCTTTTTTTAGGCTTTGTGCCTGCTCTTGGGGTTATAACCTGTGCTCCAAAGAAGCCCATCCTTGACAGGAAGAAAGGAAGCAAAAACTTGTGGTCATTCTTAATTGTTATTTCCAGTTATGTCAAACTTCCTCCTAATCCAGAGGGGTTTGTTCAGTACCCATTGTTCAGTTACCAAAATTTTTGCCTCTCTCACTTCTCTGGTTGTTTCCAGGTGTGAGCACAGCAGGGTCTGGCTCCTAGGTTGGCCTGTGCTTGCCACTGCACCCAAGGAGTTCTCAGGTAGGTAGTGATAAAGTCCTGGGAAATTTCACATAGCCAAATCCATAAGTAGAGCTGAAGCTCTTGCATTTGCTACTATAGTCTCTGAAAATCAGTTTCCATATAATTTGGGCGTTTTTTTGGGATGGGTTTTCTGTATTCTTCCTTCTGAGAATCCTCATCAGCATCTTCCTGAGCTGTAAATTCTGGAATTTAATCTGCTCCACCATGCTTCTGCAGACAGATTCAAACCAGTGGAACTTGCAGTAGCAGAGAGGACAGAAAATGGTGCCCAGCACCTCCTTCTGCTCTGCTGGGCTCTGTGCATAGGCTTTGCCATTCTTGCAGCCATGCATCACAGCTGCCTGCAGATCACATCTGCCTGATGATCTCCGCAGCAACTTGGGCACTCAAGGCGGGAATATGAGCTGGTAAGTCAAGGTTACTCTCCCTCCTTCTCCTTGTCTTTTCCTCCCAGTGCAGTGGGGATAATTATATGTGTCACGGTTTTGGACAGTGCTTGTCTAGAGCAAAGCACTGCCAGACTGTTTTAATTCTCCAAATCCAGTTCAAACACCTCTCGTGGTTCAGCAGGACCCTGCGTGGATGTGAGTGTTGGGGGGGCATAGTGGTGGGGGAATGTACAGGATGATTTTCTGGGGTTAGGTATAGGCATGACATCCCTTGGAGGACATCCCTTGCCTGATGTTACATGGATGGAATACAGTGAGAAATCCAAGGCAGCTTTTTCTGCTTTGTGCACAGAAAATGTTGTTTGGGGTCAGCAGTAGGGAAATCATAGAGTCATAGAGCAGCCTGGGTTGGAAGGGGCCTTAAAGATGATCTATTTCCAACCCCCCTGACTTGGACAGGGACACCTTTTCCTAGACCGGGTGCTCCATCCACCCTGGCTTTAAACACTTCTAGGGATGGGCCATCCACATCTCCATTAGCTCCTCTGTCTTTACTGGATACCCTGAAGAAGTGGCAACTCAAACACTGAACTGAAAAGACAGAACCTTTGTACTCCCAGAATAAATACATACCTTATAAAGCAGGATTTTAGGTTTAATGAGTTCATTTAGCCAGTGGGTACATTTCAGCTTTGTCTCTCCGCGCTGGCAAAACTCTTTTCCCTCTTTCCATTGATGCACACTCTGGCCCTGGATCGGCGTTGCCCGGGTCTGCGGCAGCCTCTCCCCCTGTGGCCCGGCTCAGCCAGTGCAGCGCTCCGCGCCGTGAGGACCGCGCCGCACCTCCCGTGCTCTGGGAGCTGATCGCGAGTAGACAGACACCTTCTGAAGTTCTGTGCATGCTGTGCGCTTTTTTTATTTGCTGCAACAAGAAAAGCCTTTTCTTTTAACCTGGCTTCCTTTGAAGAAGTAACTCAGGAAGCTTCATGGCCTCTCAAGGTAAGTGCATCTCTAGTCTGTGTTTTTAGATCATGTTTACAGAAAACTAGAGTCTTGTGCATTTCCAGCAATCAGCAGTTGGCTGGAATGAGTGTTTCAGGCTAAAACCACATCAGTCAAAGCACAGTAGTTTTGTCTCCCTTTAATTTTTCAGCATCCAAGAGGCTCCTAAGGAGACTAAAATCTATACTAGGATGAATATTTGAAGAAAATATGTTATAAAATGTTAGCCTCTGCATTCAGTCAGAAAATTTAATGCTTGTATCTTTGTGTTTAAACCTGTCTCTACAGAATGCCTGGGAAGGGTGGATACTGAGCCAAGGGTACCACTATTTTTGGACACTTCTTCCCTATTCCACTTTGAAAATACTACTTCAGCAAATGCTTTTCACATTCAAAACTGGCCAGAGACCTGATAACCGCATATGAAAAATAATACTTGAAGAATAACTGAGTTCAATCAGATTAGTCCTGTCTGGGTGCATCTTTGTCATGTACTGACTTTAGCAGTAGCCAGTTGAGTACTCAGAGCTATGGGCAAGCATGCAACATGTAATCTAATCAGCCAGTTAATTTTGTCCAGGTTTTCAAATACTTAAACTGAGCAGAAGGATACAACTAGCTTTTTCTCTTTAACATGAGTGCAACTCCACAGAGGTCATTCTGTTGGCATGTGCAGAGGCAGGTGTTGGCCCAGGCAGTTTCAGCAACGTCTGTCTAGGTTTGCCAAATGTTTATCCCTCTTTTTTGCCCTCAAAATACTCAAGGAATTCTGCATTTAGAGCACTAAAAGGTACACAGGAGCAAGCAGGTTTTAGAGCATTTTTGTACTCTGAGAATATAGGGGTTTTAAAAAAAATTTTGCTTAGCTTTAGCCATATAAAAGAAATCTAGTTTTGCCTATTTTTGATGTATATCAGTTAGGAGAAACAGTTAAATAGTAATGGTATGGAATATGGGTTTTAGTGTGAAGAAACGAGACAGTACACCTCTTTTAGGAACATGTAACTCTACAAATTATGTTTGTACAGAATACTCACTGTATCATATGGTAACTTTTAAGATTTTCCATACTAGTAATGAAATGGGAATCATCCACAAAAATAGACAAAGTGTCAGACTAGCTCAAATTGTCATTAATATTTAATGTATTTGCTGTTTGATTTTTGTATAGCTTAAAATTTGACAGGTAGAACTGCAATTTGTTGTCTTTTTTTCTCTTTATTATTCAAGAATAACGCTAACACTTGGCTACTTCGTGGCATTTCATGTAACAACAAGAGTTACGGCAGGAACAGAACCCTGTGAGGTAAAATGATGCAGAAGAGCAGATAAAATATTTATTACCCAGTTATACATTTTTAAAAGCCAGCAGCAAATTCAAAGGGGTTGCTTCTTCCTGTGGTCTCAGACTTTGAAAGAAAGCAGTGGCTGCAAAGATAAATTAAGATGAAAATGTGATTGAGTGATGAATCTTTCACAGTGAGTTCAAATAATACTAAAAGATCTCATTTAAACCCACAACAGTAAAAGAGAGAGTCAGACTTAGAGCCAAAATTCCTTCTGGACCTCAAACCCCATTGTGCCTAAGTATTGTCACACATGAGATAAAAACAATCAGTTTGGGGACTGCTTTCCTGCTGAATCACAGGAGCTCAGCTCAGTACAAGGATTTGCCATTTATATGGGGAGAGCTTCAGTTTGCTCCTCCTTGTTCCTGCAGAACCAGTGTTGCTGAAGGCTGAGGAACAATGTGCCTGGAAAAACCAGTAGGAGTTTTTTGGAAAACCGATGGTTAAGGTGGTCACTGTGCTCTGGGAGACAGTGCCTGTGCCTGTGGAGGGGTGTGGATGTACAGGTGCCTGTGGTAGTAAATGCTCTTGTTACCTTCACAGCACCGGCCAGGGTGCTGATTACCATCACTGTGTGCTAAAGGACTTGTTTGTGACAGCAAACCAGGAAACACAGCACAATGATATCTGATCTATTCACTAAGATAATAATAAGCCACTATAAGAGGCTGTGTAGACTTTGATATCAGGGTTGTAACATCCATCTTGGGGAATCTGAGCTCCCTGGAAAAGTTATCTCTAATTAGAGAAATTATGGGTGCCTTCAGGATGCTGGAAAGCATCTTGCTGTGAGCCAGCCCTCAGCAGCTCAGGGCACACAGGGCAGGTCACAGGGAGCAGGGCTGGGCAACCTGTGCTGAGGGGCTTCTGGCCACCCTGTGTGTGAGTCCAGGCCAGCTCCAACCTTGTCACACAGGCTCTGTGCTCACCAGCTGTCAGAGCAGATCAGGTGCCCTCCAAGACCACATCTCCTCATTTAGCTTCATCTGCGGTGATTCCTCTTTGCGTATTCTGAGGCAGCTTTATAATCAGCGTGCTCCACGTGTGGGACCATCAGGAGATTCCTTTTGGGTCCTCACTCCTGACCTGAACCGAAGTACTGATACAGTCACATGAAGAATGATGTTATTCCAGCTTTGATCCAAGAAGCTTGCTGCTCTTTTGTCCTGATATTTCTGGCGTTTTTTCTGTTTTTTTCTTCTGCAGAATCTCAGGGACAAGCCAAACCAATCTTGAAGGATTACCTGCCTGGTTCTTCTGACATTCCTCAACAGAATATGCCTGTTGAACCAACAAGTCTCTGGAAGCAAACGTCACACACTCATAACTTGCCACCTGGTCTGGAGTACCTGAACCAGGTCCTGAACCTTTCTGAATGTTAGAATTGTTATGTTTTCCTTTTACATTGCTTTGATACCCTGGAGGATGAGGTTTGGGTTTTTCTCCTTGGGGGAGGGGTAGTTTGAGGTGGGGAGGCTTTTTTGTTGTTTGATATTACTATGAAATAAGGAACATAAGAGAAACAAGCTTTTTCTTCATTGCTACCATTCACTTTATAGAAATTAGATTAACCTAAGTCCAAGTGGCTACAAACTTGAGTTAACTCTGTGTGGGGAAGAAAGTGCTAATGCCTGAGAGAGGAAGGTGCTTGGAAATGGAAGCAGAGAAGTAGGTCATAGGTGGGGAAGAAAAATGAACTCTTAAGTCATCTCCAGCCTACTGCTAAAGATGTGGCTGTTCCTTTTGCTCTGTGAAACCTCTCAGCTCCTGGAGCTCAGAGCACTGCTTGTCTGCAACTCTGCTCCAGAAGTTTCATCTTTCCCTGAACATTTTTAGCAGGGGGTCACTCGCTGCTCTTGCTTTGACACTGACTGAGGTTTGCATTTTACATGTGGCTGGATTGTGCCACTCTTGCATGCTGAGTAAGGTGTCGCACATTCTGCCTGGTATGGGTGGGGACAGAATCAGGCCCCCAGCGTAGTCAGATCTCTGCTGTGTTTGCATTTTGGTGATGCTGGGCAATGTTTACTTCACTCAAGATGGGTATTTTAGGCATACATTATTTCTGGTAGTTTTGTACAGAAGCAGAAATGGAGCGTATTTTATATTTGGAGCTAAGTTACCTAGATACCTAATGAAATGGGGAGACTGTTCAGAAACAGTCTTTCATGTGGAGTGATGATTTTCATTTCAAGATGCTCAAACACAAAATTATAGGTGTTGTCAATTACATGAGCGTTCGCTTACAGACTGTGGAAGCTACATTTTTTAGTCTAAAAGTGATTGTGATAGTAAGTACTTGGCAGGTTACGTATTCAGGCTCCTGTATGAACGTGAATTACACCTCAGATTTATGCAGACTATGTGGGCAAGCAAATACTATCACTCCATTTTATGGAAGCTTTGCATCTGACATTAAGACAAAAGAACAGGTCACTTTCAGAGCTGTAAGTGGAACTGAAGACCTCATTCATGCGTGTTCTTGGCCTGTGCTGCAGCCTTGCTAATTATTCTCAATTTTCTCTGCTCTGAAAAGTGGGAAGCATGTGTGCAGTGCTGATTGTTGGCGTGTACCCACAGCTCGAGTTTCTGTGCATTGCAGAACGTTTTGGTGTGTGATGCTGAAGCCACACTGGCTGTGTGACTAATGAAACAGGCCCCTACAGGATAGGTGGGAACATAAAGGAGATCCCACCAGCAGGGAGAGGGCT